>NC_134826.1:135456597-135756597 GCF_004210375.1 Tachypleus tridentatus
TGTCTCTGATGTAAGTGTGTTTACATAGAATTCTCCGATGATTGTGTCCCTATAATTTAACATGGATTTTGTTTATTACGTTCTACCCAAATAAATGTTTAGTACATCTATGTTTTAATATAAAATTAACATTTTCTAATACTTTGTGTATTTTTATTAAAATGTTTTTGCCCTGGCAGTTGTTATTGCTGGTGACATTAAATCAATAAATGTTTTCATACCTTTAAGAACGACAGATTTTAAAATATGTTAGAGACATTAGGTACAAAAGGTATTGATCGATTGGCGTTGGTTTAAGGCAGAAAGAAGTCTTAGTTTTTTACTTCTTTTTAAACAGTACCCAAACATAATAACTGTTAAATATGATGGAACTTTGTAGAATGGACAGTAACTGGCTGTTCTGGAGACACGAGTGTAGAGAACGCCGTTTCATCTGAAGATGAAAGGCGGAAGACTTTTAAAACATCGTCCTCTGCACTTGTGTCTTCAGAACAGCCAGTTGCCGTCCATTCTACAAAGTTTCATCACGAATACTCTGCTTGAACAATCTATAAAAAAACCTCCAAAAAAAAACAACTGTGAAATATGTTATATAATTTTATATTGCAAGAATTGTAAATATTTTTAATCACTAGGTTCTTTTTGTTTAGAACATTTCTTTATATAGTTTCAATAGTATTCCAAACTTGATAAATAGGAACCTTTTGTTTCATCACCACAGTGAATTATAGTTTAAAAAATTTAATAATCAGATATGGAATACTATTGTTCATCACTGGTCTAATGTTATTTACTGTCACCATTACTTAACTGTCTTAGCAAAAGAAAAATAGATGACATGTTAGTTTACGTAGTTTCGGCCCTTTTATTACCATTTCTAAAGTTTTGTGTGTTGTGTATTAAATAAACGACATTGCTTGACGTATTAATTTGATGATTTTATATTTTATTAGACTTGTGTATGTGTCTAGATTGTGACTCGAATGTAATTAATCTAATTACTTGTAAGTAATATTTGAGGTGTGTTTCGTTATTTCTTTGCACTAATGTTACGGTTGTTTGACTGTCTTACCATTATTACTTCCCAAGAATAAGTGTTTTCTGATATGCATTTATTAACTCATTTTGCTAAATTTGGGGTCTTGCAGTAGTTTAGATGATTTTTTGTTGTAGAAAGTATATTTTGTACTAGAAATAGTGGATAATATAAAGCATGGGTTGTGTAGTTTCTTGTTTAGTTTTTGTAATCTGAATAATGTGAAGAGATCTGAAAAACATATCCGTGCACACACTACACTGAATGTGGGTATTTAACAAAATGCGACATCTATTAATGTGCTCATAATATTGCTACTTAGTGACTAGCTTATTTTATCAGAATCACAAACATATACATTTGTGTTTACATATGACATGCTACGCTATACACGAGTTTTTATACTTCTGCCTTGTACTCATAAATAGTGCCAGAATTTTCTAATTTTGTCTCTTATATAAGTTATATATACTAGACAAAATTTGCAATCAATAAATACAGAACATGTGTAAAATTGACTGTATTTTCCTCAAACACACGTATCTCCATATCAGTAAAAACTGTTATATTATGTGAACTTTGCATAAAAGCTACAGTTGGACAATCAGTGGGATTTATTAATTATTTAATCACTGAGGTCATTAACTACAACTGGAGGTGGTCAGTAAGTGATATTTATTTAATTTGATTAACCAATTAGCATAGTGTTTTTACAGCCATGATATGTACAAAGAAAAAAAAAAACAATGGAGACAGGTGCTGCCAGCCAGTTAGTTGTTTTTTCTCTCTTCAATAGTTCAAGAATCAATTAAAGTTGTTGGTGGGTGCTTCCAGACACCCCTTTTTCAGTACTTTAAAATTAGTAAAAATAGCAGATAACCTCAGTAACTTTGCCATAAGGGTGAACAAGTTTCATGGAAATGAAATTAAACCTGATACCCTTGAAAGACAAAATCCTTCCCATCCTAGAAGCTGAACAAATTTGGAGTAAAAAAACAAACAAACAAAAGTTGTTTCAAAACAGTTAGTTAGAACATAGGCACTCTGTTATTTAGCTCTTTACTTAATAATATGTAAACATTATTTTGATATATATATATATCAGAATATTGATTTTTGGGGTTGTTGGAATAATTGATAGCAGCAGTAATTGAAAATCCTAATTTCAATTAGTTGATTATTCTTGTGTAAATCAACTTAATCCTAATTTTGATTAATTAGTTAATTTACTTTACACTAATCAGTATAACTGACTGAATCACTAGCTTTACATTTAAGCAATTATTAATTTTCATAAGATGGCTAAACACAATAGAAAAGTGAGCAATGTAAACTAATGAAAAAAATATTATAGTGCTATAAATCTTTATCCACGATGGGCAAAAATTCCAAATATTCCATGTTTTAGTTTTGTACTTAACAACAAACAATCATGATGGCAATATTTCCATTATTTAAATGATTGGAATATTTAAAACTAGTAATAATCATAAACTCTATTTCTAACTAGCTGATTATTTTATGAGTTGTGACATTACGAGATTAAGCTGACAAAATTTAAATTAATCAAAAATAGTAATGAGAAATCATAATGGTAATATTTTGATTACTGTATAGTTGGAATGTTAAAAAACAGTAACTCGATTATTCTTGTGACATTAATTAATTCAATCATAATTTGAAGAAACTGATATTTTAGTTGTCACTGAGCATTGTAATCAATGCTTTTATGTTAACCTAAAGATTATCTAAGAAGGTCAAAACATTGTTCTGTATTTGAGTTTAATTAAAGTTTTAATACCCATACCAGTTATCTTCAGAATACGTTTCTACTTTAAGTGAGTTTCTCATCATCATGAATTACTGAAATCAGATCTCTCTCTTCTTCAATGCTTTTCTTTCTGACTGAAGTGCATTTTTTGATGATAACGGGAGTTTTGACATTTGAACATTGAAACAGAGCTCACCCCACTTCAGTGTGCTAGGCCTTCTCACTCTTTGCCAGATGTGATCCTATTCTTGTTTCTACTGATGATTCAATTACTCATATTCTATTCAGCCCTTTTCATGGCTTTTTCCTGCTACAATCATCCTGATGGTTCCTATTTCAGGACCTGCTTATTTCAGGTATTACCTATATTTTTCTGATCCAATTTTTCTTTTTTTCCAGTGGAATAATATTGCTCCCCAGATCTTCTGTGGGGATTAAATTTAGGTGGGCACACTCATCTTGGGTGATTTTAACATTGTCTCGCCTCTGGATTTCCTCTCTTATGGCAATAATTTCTCTATTCTTAGGTTATGGTTGTTAATTTTCAGCTAGGCCTAGTATTATTTCTTCCCCTATTCCTACTCTCTTGTTCTTCTCCTCCCTCTGAACCTAAGATTTACAGATTTACTTATTCTATGGTTCTAATGTTGGCACCTCTCGCATTGCTTGACATTTCAATTCCTCATTCCCGTTCTCATGATTCCCATTCTCTTTCCCTTCTCAATCTTAAACTTCCCTTATTCATATAGGAATATCCTTTCTTCATTCTCATGCATGGAATTTGCCCACCCTGTTACCTTGAGGACCAGACTTTCTGTTAATATGGAATTATTCTCATAACATTCTTACCATTATTACACTGTATTAGTCTCTGACCATTTGTAGAAGATTCTTTTCTCACTGGTCCTTCTGTCACACCCTTTCCTCATGGCAGTATTTCTGTGTACCACATTTATGCCTTTTTTTTATCTCATTGTGTCTGTATCCATAGCATTTCTCCTTTCTTAGTACCAAGAAGTTTCTTACCTTGTTCTTTCTGGAACTCCTTTGTTCTCTTTAGTCCTTATTGCCTGAAAGAGACCTCAGTAAGGTTTTGTACAATATTGTGCATGCCCCATTTGAGCTACTGACTTCATAGATTTCAAATTCGATTTCTGTCATGACTTGTTTTCTCCTGCTTCTCTTGTTCGACTACCAGTATTCCTTGAGATGCTTCTCATACTCTTTTTCACTACAGTTACCTTTTCTTCTCCCAAGACTGTTCTTTTCCTTTTCAGACTTTGACTACTTAAGAGGTACACAGTACTTCTCTTCCATTTCTTTCTTTCTTTTTTCTCTCACCTATTGGACCATTTGCACCTGGCTTAACTTATGTGCCTTCATGGGCTGTTTGATGTACCATATCACAAACCCCTTAATTTACAAGGTCCCACCTTTGTCTGTCATTATAATAAGACTCCTCTTTTTCCATGGCCCTCTTTTCTTTTTCTCTTAAAGGATGGGCCCATTGACATATTCTTTTTGGGATGTGTATGCTCACAGACTATTTCCATTTTATACATTCAATTTGTCACTTTTATCATTCCCTTACATCTCTCTTTTGTTGGTCTTTAGAAGAGCACCTACAGGCAGGCATGTGGACATGCTCTATATATGCATCTTCTTCTCTAGACCTTCTGGTAATGTTATCTTCTGATTATTTTCATCTTCCACAGGTACCATTCTTTAGTCACACTCGTATTTGAGAATAATATATAGTATTTTTTTTTTCAGAATCTATCTTTTGTTACATAGGAATCTATTGGGTGACTAGTGTTACCTCTCAGGGTATACTTGCCCAAAATCTATTCTACATGTGTCCATTCTGAAATGGGGTGTTCTGTAAAACCTCTTGAGTTATCCTTTTCATATATATGTTTATATATCTATATTCATCTTATTGTCCAATCCAATATTGGAAACTGAGTTAGATCTTTGGTGAGTTATGGGGATCTGAGCACCTTCTTTAAGTTTAAGCAGTATGAATCTTCCATCCTTCCTCGAATGGAGCATGGGAGACCATTGCCAGTTACCAGCAGCCAGTTGTTTTGGTAGTGGATTGTGGAATAACTGTCCCTGCTTGGGCTAGAATAAGGGGTGATAATATAGTATGAAGTGGGGCAATAGTGACGTCTTTGGTATAGTACTATATAAAGAAGATAGTCACACATGCCACAAATGCCCTTAACATGGAGCTTAAGCCTGTTCAGTAAAGTTGAGATGATCATGTACTACATATGGACCAACAGCACTTAATGCAGTGCCTTCTTCTTGCAGACAGTCTACTCTATAAAGTCTGTTCAGTTGAGTAGAGGTAAGAACTCATTATACATCCTTCTCCTTCTGCAGCCATCAGAATCAAGATGACATATATATCCCACACATCCTTCTCCTTCTGCAGCCATCAGAATCAAGAGACATATATATCCCACACATCCTTCTCCTTCTGCAGCCATCAGAATCAAGAGACATATATATCCCACACATCCTTCTCCTTCTGCAGCCATCAGAATCAAGAGACATATATATCCCACACATCCTTCTCCTTCTGCAGCCATCAGAATCAAGATGACATATATATCCCACACATCCTTCTCCTTCTGCAGCCATCAGAATCAAGATGACATATATATCCCACACATCCTTCTCCTTCTGCAGCCATCAGAATCAAGAGACATATATATCCCACACATCCTTCTCCTTCTGCAGCCATCAGAATCAAGATGACATACTCAACACCAGGCCTTACTAAATAACAAGTGTGCTCTCCTCATACAATTGGTATAATTTCCATAGATTCTGAAGGTGGAGTTTAGGTGAATACTCCATACACATCTGTGATGTATGTCTCACATACCCTTCTTCCACAGTGGGCATTGAGCCCATAGAGACTGGTGAAACTACAACCATTCCTGTGACCCAGATTTGACTTCTGTGCCTCTTCCATTCTATGTTGTTGAAGGGTATACTCTGGACGATAAGAGAGGTGGTCTTGCATGGGTATGCTCCTTTGGAATTCCTGCCATTGAGTGTCACACCCTATGAGGATAATTCTGGTGTTTTCTGAAAGGTGTTCATTTAGATAAAGTATGCATTGGTCTCTCCACTATACTAACATAGAATCCCAGCTAATCTGTGTGGGAGACAAGTTATCATCTTATTTTCCTAACCTGAAAATGTATTTCCAGTATATTTTTACCTCTTCATACATTCTTACTCATCCTCCCCACTTTTTACACATATTTTCTTACTTTTCTTATTAAAGAATGAAGAACTGTGAGAGCAAATGCACTGAAAAAGTTAGTACAGATGTAGATGTGTCACTCTCCTAGCAGTGGAGGTCTTGGGTAATATAATGACATCATTATACAGTGGCCCAATACATGTAAAATTAACTGGAAATTGCCTCAAGGCTTATGGCATGCAAACCTCTGACAGAAAATCTGAGTTAAGAAGTGAGTATTTAACAGAAATACATTTTCTGGTATGGAAAATGTTAATTTTCTATTGGAAACTGAGTTGGATTTTAGTGTATTTCATATATTCCTACTAAACCTTAAAATACTTTAGATGAGATCTTACCTTTGGCAACAAATCACTTTACAGTTTTATAATATCAGCCTTTACTGTTTTTTTGTTTTTTTTTAACAAAGCTGAGGATACAAGATTTCGAACTGAACTAACACTATCACAGTTTGATGTGTAGCTGTGCAACAGAAACGATACATGATGGGCTTTGAAATTTTCTCCGCTCAAAAGATCAATCTGACTTTAAAGTTGTATTTTGTTATGTTTATGTGAAGCATAAAAATACTTATGTGTATTATTAAACCTTTAAGATATCAAATGGAAGCTTTGTAATGGAGAAAGGAAATAGAGCAGTAACAGTAAACGACTTTTCACTAATATTTTGGTAATGAAGAAGGAAATTAGATGTCATGTATAATAAGTAAGTCTTCTTTAAAATGTGGAAGAGTTTTTTGTTGTTTCTTTTAAAATATTAATACAGTTGATGAGAAATAGTTTCAAAAACGCTTGGGTGAAACACCTGGCTTTAGTAAAATATTTATTTATCATAGTTATTTGAAGGAGTGAAATAAGATACTATCAGAGGATTTAAAAACACATTTCACTGTAAACTCTGGAAATTCCTGATTATTTTATTTTATTTGTTGGTGTTAAGTTTCCAAGTAATAATTATGAGAATTAAGACCATATAAAATTACAGTTCATTACTTTATATCCATATTTTACTTTAAACTGGTTTACTATAAGGTAGTACAAAACTTAGGCTGAGGTAGGTGTAATATTTATTTTTGATGTTAATATTTTATATTGTTATTTTTATGCTATGGAACTGAGAATAGTTTGTAGTAACTTTTATGTTTTAGTTTACCAAACACTAAAACATGAAAGGACAACTCTTGTTTCATGTTCCACATTGTTACCATGGCTATTTTACTCATTTTACTTTGGGTAATGATAGGCTTAATTTTTACAGTTTAGGATATTCATTAAGAAAGGTGTAAGACTCACAAAATAACTTGTAGTACTAAATGTAATTATTTGAAATATGATTAAAGGTGTTTGTTTTGACCTTTACCAGTTGACTAATGTGATAAACGTATTTTAAGTAGTTATAAATAAATGTTATCTCAGATAAATGTGATATTTTTAAATTAAAGCAAATCCAAGTTACTATACTTTTGTACATTGTATTTTTAAAACTTAATAACATATGTAGGTATTGTTTTACAAGCACTTAATATTTTCGTAAGGCTATTTTTTATCATTATTAGTAGTGATAATTTTAACACAAGATATATATGGCAAATTTAGCGTGTGACTAGCTTATCAGTAGTAATGATATGTTTGACTTGTTTAAAAATGGTTTTAGCACACAGATAACTATATATTAAAACTGTAGGTTTGGGGTTAGCGTTTCCTTTGTTAAGGTTTCATAAGACATTAGCCACTAGGGCTGGACAATTAATGGAATTTATTAATCAAGTAATTGTTGAGCTAATTAACTGATTATATTCAACAAATTATTATTCTCATTGAATGATTTTGCTGAAGTGGCTAGCCAAATATTGGAAGTGGATTTCTTAGTCACATGGTTATAATAATCCAGGAATATCCTGCATTGACAGTTGGCACAGCAATGGTGTTAATAGGTTTAGACCAAATAGCTTCTCCTATTCCAAATTTTGTAATAAATGGTATTTTAGGTTGAATTTTTTAGGGAATATACAGAGAGATGTGTACTTAGTTTAAGGTTGACATTTTCCAGATCTTTTACTCTGTCACTGATGTTTTGTTCTACCTTGGTAATCTGTTTTTGTGTTTCTTCAGTTTTGTCATAACAGTCTTTGTTATTACATTCTTTATGTACTTTGATGCCTTTTTCTGTTTTTCAGTCTTAGTTTCGTCCCATTGTACATCTGTAATAGCTTCATAAATCTTGTCTTTAGTCATGTGTTTTCTCTTAATTCTGCTTTGAATGTCGTGACTTTCTTCTAATTTTCATTTTTCTTGACTTTATTTTATTTAATTTTCTTGTTTTTCTAATTTTCTCTGTCTTTCTTCTTGTTCTTCTTCTACATCTTCATTGTATTCTTCTGATTTTCTGTTTAATTCTTCTTCATCATGGTTTAGTTTTATAACTTTTTTTTATCATCATTTCTTTCTACACTTTCATCATTTACAACAGATTTACAATCTTGCTATGTACCTTAGTTATCATCATCTTGAAAATCAGTTAGAATTCTATTTTATTTTGACCAAAATAATCCCACTTTTGACACCAGTTTTATGACATATTCTATCATTGGGTGAGTTCAGCCAAATTATTTGGTGAAAATAATGTGAAGTCCACCCACACAGTGATAATAAATTAACTCATTTTTTCAAAAACATTATCTACATGATAAATTCACTTTTCACACAAGTTGTAGGCATCATAGGTTACAAGCATCATTTTCACTGTGATCTATCTGCACTTTAATCATAAAGTTCACTTACTGAATTTCCTTGCTAACTGAATGAGTGACTGAACAGACATGATAACACTCACTGTCTAACAATGAATTGAAAAACTTGTCAGATTTTCACACACTACTTATTTATATTCGTAATATATTTTTATTTGTTAAAATTCTATGGAATGTTAAGTAACTACATCATTATGATATTTATTATAATCTTTCTAGATCTAGCATTATCATCATGATTAGCAGCTCCCTCTACTAAACAGTTAATTTAAAACACTGAAGACATAACTTAGAACAATAGGAATTGTGCAATATATCAAACTGGAAATAATCCATTTCACTTTTTTATGTGCTCTGAGCTGCCACTTTCTTAGTTACTTTATCAAAACCTTCAGGTATGTTGACAACATGCCATTATTCATTGACTTAGTTTTCTTAGGTATTTCAAACGATCATATAGAATTTACAGTGGTGCTTAGTGTTATGCATTAAGAGATTTTTAAGTTGCTTCTCTATTATGCTTGAAAATGTGGTTATAATATATGTTGTTGAAATTTCAAATTAACTTTGCTCCTTAATGTGGAATTTTTTTAACTCGACTGATTTAATTTTGGGTGTGTGTGACAAGTTCTTCATGTCACATGTAGTAATTCCCACTCTTGGTTTGTTTTTCATCAGTTTTAATGCATCATCATTTATGAAAATAAACTAGTTATTTTAAATGTACATGTTGTAACCAGCAATAATAGTTGTGACATAATACACAGTCACTAAATGTTACACATGATAGAATTGACTACTTTCTACAAAGAATCATTCAGAGAAACATAAGCTCACTAGATGAACTACATTCTAAGTTGCTACATCTACAAACATGTGTTCAATTTTTTTAACAAGCTTGAGTCAAGTAAAACATAACAATATAACTAATTATACTAGTATGTGAGCAAAAAACTGTAATTTATAGAAGGTGTGTGTAAACACAGACAGAGAACTTGAAAAGTTAATCATTACAGTTTTTACAAGAATTCTTTTAAGTGTTACATTATATCAACTCCTCAATTATTATCCTGATTTGGCAGATGCATTTAATAATGTCTTTGTATCCTGTGATAAGTTGTGCTGCACAGAAGTACTACAGGGTGGCCCATAAGTCCCTACCCATCCACATATCTTATGTATCCAGTGTATCTGTGTGCTGTCCGTCATTATCGCTGCATAATATTATGCGACACCATTTTCTGTGAGACATTTTCAAGTGTAAATGGGCTTAAATCAGCCATATTTCTCTGAAAAAAAAGAAAAAATTATAATACATGCATTATTGAATATAACATGATAATATATGGATGGGTAGGGACTTATGGGCCCCTCTGTAGGTTGAGGTTCTAACCTGGGAGCCATTTTAAACTTTTCTAGGACAATTTGATAGGTTATATATATGTTAACCTTTAGAATAATTATCATTTTAACAATCTGTTCATAACCCATGAAAATACTAGGAATACTAAGTTTGTGCCCTGATCTGGGAGCTGTTTTGATTTACCTAAATGGAACCTTGTGCTTTGGTATGCTTTTCAAAAGTTGTGGGTTTAAGACCCTGTCTGGTTTAAGCTACTTTCAAATTTTTACAAAACCAACAATGGTTGCAATAATGTATGTGCTTCAAAAATCTCATTTTTTAAAATGCTTGTTGTTTATTTGATTAACTGATTGTGAATAGAATCAGTTCATTGGACCAACCCTGTATTGGAGAAACAATTTTAATTATAATCCCATATTTCTTATACATATATACATAAGATGTTGCAAGGTTTTAGTGGAATGTATGAATATGTTATGCCCAGAACGGCCAGGTGGTTAAGGCACTCAACTCGTAATCCAAGGGTCGTGGGTTTGAATCCCTGTCACATAAAACGTTTGCCCTTGCAGCCATGGAGGTGATATTATGTGATGGTCAGTCCCACTTTTCATTGGTAAAAGAGTAGCCCAAGAATTGACAGTAGGTGGTGATGACTAGTTGCCTTCCCTCTAGTCTTACACTGCTAAATGAAGGAGGGCTAGCACAGACAGCCCTTGTGCAGCTTTGCACGAAATTAAAAACAAACAAACAGGTATGTTGTAGACAAAAAATTATATGTTTTACAAAAGCATTTGTAGCTATGTCTGAATCAACTATGTCAGTCAGGCTCAGACTCTAACAAGTCAGGGTGCATGGTGATGTTTATGAGAAAAAGAGAAATACTTGTAACAATACATAAAAATACTTATAACAATACATAAAAATACTTGTAACAATACATAAAAATACTTGTGACAAAACATAAAAATACTTGTGACAATACATAAAAATACTTGTAACAATACATAAAAATACTTGTAACAATACATAAAAATACTTGTGACAATACATAAAAATACTTGTAACAATACATAAAAATACTTGTGACAATACATAAAAATACTTGTAACAATACATAAAAATACTTGTAACAATACATAAAAATACTTGTGACAATACATAAAAATACTTGTAACAATACATAAAAATACTTGTAACAATACATAAAAATACTTGTAACAGTTCACAAGGTTAATCCTGTAACTTATACTGTATACATCATCATTCATACTCCAGGTCAGTGTAAACTGTTATACTCCAGGGATGACTATAAAGTGATGATTGATAATTGTATTAGTCTACAAGGTCAGTTGTGTAATGTATATTAAACTATTTTATGTAGAGGATAAATTCCACTGGTTTCATAAGCACTGTGTATTTACTTCAGTTATTACTCTAGTTCAATAAGCAGTACATATATATCTGATTTCTTTTCAAACAAACTTCATGAAGCAGTTCTGATATTTTAGAAAAATATACACTGATTACTTTTCTTTCAATTTTTTTATTAAAAAGCAGAGAATGACTAAACAAGGTCTTGTACAGATTTTGGGTTTACACAACTATAGATCACAGACCATGACAAACAAAATTGAAAAAAAAATTTAAGAACTCACTTTTGTTTCCATACAATTTTTTGTTTTTTCTAAATATTGATCACAAATCAAAGACAATGATAAAGCATTAATAGAACTGTTAATATAATGTATCTAAACCAATGTTTGATTCATTAGAAGTTCTGTTGGCAACTGTACTTTGTCTTGATTTCATAGTAATAGCTTTTAATGATAAATTTTATATCCTTACATTGTAGCACTATAGTAGTGACACAACCATAACGCAAAATTTTATTATCTGTTCTCTCCTGATTTCTTTTAACCAGTTTTTAAAAGTCTGAAGTACATAGTTAGTAATTTTTTTTGTTCTAGTATAGTATTTTAAATACCTTTTTCAATTAATTTTTTACCTCAGTACATGTATTCCCATGAAAAGTTTTGTATTTTCTTATAGCAAAGTCACATTGGGCTATCTACCGTGTCCACTGAGGGAAACTAAACCCTTGATTTTAGTGTTTAAATCCAAAGACTTACTGTTGTCTCAACGGGGGGTTCTTTAAGAAAGCAAAATACACACTATTCTTAAAGTTTAATGAACAAAATAATGTAAAGAAAAAAAAAAGGAAACTTCTTAATAATAGATTAACATTTGTCTTACTTAAAATTGTCTATTTGGTATAAATTGCTCTTAAACACCACATATGGGTGGGTAGAGGTAGACTTGTGAATCTATTTACTTCATTGTTTTCTTTGAATTTTCAGTATTAGGTTTTAAAACCATGTTATTCTAGATTAGTATTTCTATAACAGTGACTCTTACTTTGTGTATAAAGAAAAATGCAGATATTATTTTAGAAAGTGTTCCATTATTATTCTTGTGTGGCTTATTTGATGTAAGTGACTTTCTTCAATAGGTGGATCGAAGTAGAATGAAGCAGGAAACCACTACAAAGAAACAAAGTACATCTAGCAGTAAGTCACAACATATAGAAAAAGTAGTAACACATAAAGACAGTCATGGACAGAAGGTGACAACTTCCAAGCAGTCAGAACAGAGCACTACCAGACATTACCATGAAGTTAATGGAGTGTCAGAAAATGAAAAAGTGAGGTTTTATCATTTATTAGTCCATTATCAAGGGAAGCATGACTTGGTATAACTAAAATAACCCATTGATGTGTAAATTTTCCTGGTTTAATAAGAATAAAATAAAAATTATTAGGTTAAAACTTTTAAATAAATGGGTTTATAAGGTGATGAACAATATCATACTTTAATTATAAAACGATCACCCGATGGCAGAGCCATAGTGTTCTTCAGATATTTGAAGAGTGACATTTGCACATGACATCTACTAATCAAATGTTTATTTCTAGAATCTTTAGTTCTGCATCATGTATGAATTTCAGTTGAGTTATTTTTTTTATACTTTATTATACAATTTTAGTCCACTTAGTCATATTATAAAGGTGCAGTTTACTTGCGTCAGCGAACGTATTATGCTAATGTAATAAGTTGGCAATCAATAATTTACAAGAGCAATGAAGTAATTTATTTTTGGGGATATATAACTGAAGAAGACAAATGATTGTCCTTTGGAAACATGCAGTGTTCCTTCTCGTCAATACATTATTATACTTACAATCCCTGTTTTCCAACTTTTATTGGTTTAGTAGGGCATCACAAGATTTTACCAAACCAGAATCAGTAAACAGTGGTCATCTCTTTCAGTTGAGATTATGGTGTCTTTGTAACTTTATCATTGTTTTGGACACAGTTCCACATGATGCTAATAATACTTTGATAAAGTTATAGGTAATTTGCAGAAGTTTGCTTGTTGCTTGGATTGGCTGGTTTTCATTCACTTAATGACTCTCCATATGATTAGAGCATTCATTGTTTGAGGCTTAGCCATGGTTCATAAACAGTTAGAACTTTACTGACTTATAAATCAACCGATTTACATAAAACTGACCTTAAGGAGGAGAATAGATATTATTTTGTAGCAGAGATACTGCCTTGTCTAAACTGTGATTTTATATTTTAATTATTTTGTAATACAGATATTTGATTTAAACCCAGGGCACACTACCTTAAGTGGAATTCTTTTTCATTAATTTAGATTCATACCCTGTTGTGTTTTATCAACTGCATGTTAACATGAATGTATTACCTCTGTAGCAGAAGTCTTGATGTAGTGATTATGAAACCGATGATCAGGATGCGGAGTATGGAAAAACTAATTTTTTCCTATATCTGTGTTAAAACTGATACAGAACTTCTCTATAGCTATTAATAAAGTATTAGTTTTTACCTATTTATGAAGGAGCTTGAAGGTCAGAAGTGAATTATTGAGAAGTTTATTGACTGAATATTAGATTGTGAAAAACATCTAATCAGGACCTCATATTATGGGACAGAGGTTTACTGTGTTACAGAAAGTTAAATCTTTGTACACCTTGCATCTTCTACTGCAGAATAAATAAATCATTAAAGTCTAAAAAAAATGTTACATAAGTTTTAGTTATTATTTTAAGAACCTGGTTTGAACAAACTTCAGTCAATTTATAAAAACAACAACACTGCTTTCATTTCAACCTGATTTTGATCATGATTGTCAAATGGTTAGATCAGACATGAGTTATTTAAGTTAAGTGGGAAAAATCTTGTAATGTATATCTATATGTCAATCATTGTTATATTTCATGAAAATGCATAAATATTACCTCATCTTGCAAGTAGTTTGTATCTGTCGACGTCATTACTTAGATGTTGTTAACCATTTCTCTTGAGTTGCATAAAACAAGGCAAAAACGACTGGTGGTGATTATAGAATTGGACAATTAATGTATATAATCAATTATTTGTGAATATTTGCTACAAGTATTGTCTGTTCTGGAAAGTGTTAACTGATATTTACCTCATCCTGCACAATGATATACATTTCCTGAATACAGCTACTACAAGAACTGTCTATACTGTCAAACAGTTTATTAATATAAGATTATGGAATATTGTTTCAAATGTCATATTCTACTTATCAAATAAGTATTTATAAAGCTTGCCTCTCTTATGTTTCCAGTTTAATTATTTAAGAATATTTAGTCTTACTTGTCAGGTAGAAGTTTTGTAAACCTTTATCAGTACTCAGATCTACTGTTTACGTATATATAGTTATTATAAAGTTTGATAAATCAAAGAAACCATAACACAAAATAATTAGGATAAAGTCATTGAATTACTTGTAAATAATAAAATCAATTAAAACTATTTTCATACAGAGAGCATTATAATTAATTTGCGAGTACTCATTTTCTCTTCCAAGTTTTTGTTTCATGTATGACACATGCTTGATTTTAGTTAGTTTCTTGTACTTGTGATGTTTGACTGTGCTCAGAGGGTATGTTTCTGCTCCATGTTGAGCATGAAAATGTTAATATTATTTTTTTGCATACTTGTGGATCTAAATGTACTATGTGGGGAGAAGACATTATCAGATTGGTTAAACTTACAGTGATAATTCAGCACCATTTAAATAAACCGTTAACTCTATACTCAGTATATTGAAAATTATAACTGTATTGCTACTGTGGATTAGAATGTGTTTAGTAGGTAAGATACAACTTTTATTTTGTATTTTATTACTGTGAATTACTTTTTCTATTTTATAAATTCCTTGAGCCAAAATATATACAGCTTTATACCTTCAGAACATAGTTTTAGGTGGACAAAATAACAACACCTGATTCTAAGATTGTGTGGAGAAAAGCATGTTTAGAATGTGGTAAAAAAATCTTTTTGATAATTGTATTTGAAGCATACAGTATCATATCTTGCTCTGGATTGTATGTAAATTGAATTCCAATGGATTATAGTATGATTAACATTAATTCAGATGGATTTTATTGTATATTAATGAGTTATTATATGAATATGTTTTGCCTTGTTAACAGTTTGTTTATGAATGTAAGTTATACAAATGTTAAACACATTATAATAAAATCATTTTGAAGCCTCATTATGTCATCACAGTCTTTCTTCCCACATTCAGTCATAGTCTAGTTGATGCATTTTGACAACAGCTCTGAAGCATAGTTTCTGTTGCAAAATGCCTTGTTGTAAAGCTATGATATCCAACGCATATCACTTGCATTCCATAATGCATCTAATGTAAAAGAATGATATTATATATTTAAAAATGGCTGGTATGGGTAGAGAAAGCACTAATAGAGGAGCAAACAATGGGTTAACCTTCTTCGGTCATTGTTGTGAGCCAGCCGTTTTGAAATATATAATTTTCTTTACAAGTGGGTTTTCTCGTCATCATGCATTAAAAGGATGATAGTTTCACAGTACCCTTTTCAACAGTGTGATTACACAGAAATGTAGAAACTGCATTTGGTGCCTTGTGTCATGTTTTCAGATGAAGATCCTTGTTAATTTAGTCTCTTATTGTTACCTGGGGCAGATGGACACCTTCTGCCACAAACTAAATTTTTACCTGTTACAAGATACAGTACTTTAGTTATCACTTCTGGAGTTATAACTTGTTTCAGATCTCTCTATGAATGGTCCATACTGTTTCCAATGTCATTAAGTACAAAATCTTCATCTTGAAAATCATAAATTTCCAGCCTTAGCACATCCTTTCTAATCTGAGTGTATGAATGCTTTGTATTAGAAAGTATTGCATATCCTTCTCAAAAGCAATTGGTTTTTCCTAGCATCATTCCGCATGTGGTTTTGATAAATTCCATTCTAATGTTAATTTATATCAACTGTGCATTACTTATTTGCACATTCAAAATTGCTTTAATATAACACAATAAACCCTCTTTAGTTTATTGATTTTTGAAGTATTGCACTGTTTTAATATTTTTCAGCTATTTAGATTTGAAATCACACTTTATCTTATCAAAATTGTTTTATACTGAGCTGAGAAGTACAATATATACGTATATTTAACAGAAGTAAAATGTTCTAAATAGATGTCAAGTCTTACTGAGACACAGAAGAAAAATATCAGCATTGTGGAGAAAGAACCACTGAAAGAAGTTAAACCTTCAGTTGACAGAGCCAAAGTGACTCGAACCTTCAGTCAGGTACAGTTACAAAAAATAATTTGACTGTAAAATTCAACTCAATAGCATTTTCTCACATAGTGTGTATGTAACATGAAGGGTCTTAAAAGCCTATTTCATAGCTACTAAAGTTTTTAGATACTCATTAAGCATCATGGTCATGTTCTTTATTGGGTTGTTACTCAGAAGTTTCAAATATAAAACTTCTTAAATCATTATTACAAATATCTTGACTCTGGGTTTTTAAAATACTGTTAATGAACATTGGGCTGAATTAAACACAGACTAAGCAACTTGTATTTCATATATTGTTACACATTCTTTTGACCTATCACTTTAAGAAAAATATGAATAACAATTATGAGACGAAAATATAATTACTGAAAAGTAGGATTTAATGCATATAAAAGTATGTTGGTTGAACTTAGTTATTTGTCCAGTGGAGTGGGAAAAGAATTTCTGTTATTAACATTTTCTTTTCTGTAGTTTGTATTATATAAACATGGGATTGATTTTAATTAGGAAATTTAAATTTTAAACATTGTAAGAAAGTGAAATTTAAAGCTGTTGGGTTAGGTATATTTTTCAGAATCAAAAATACCCATACTTATTGACAGGACCTAAGAATGACATGTATTCAAAATTTTATGTACAATACTGTAAAATCATGGTTGGAGAACAAATGAGTTCCTTCTAGGTTTTTTGTTGTATTTTATTCACATAATGTGTTTTCAGTCAAAAAGCAGATTATATCGATGTAAAGGTAATTTTTGCACAGTATTAAGTGGTATAGTGCTTGCTGTTGGAGGTAAATGCTTGAAAGTTCGAAGTCCATATCTAGATAATGCTCTCTATGACATGTAACATATGATAATGATGCACTGTAAACTGAGTGAGAACTGTGTATTATGTTGCCCAAAGCTGAATAACTCTGTTACAGAGCCAAAAGGATGAAAAAGAGATATTGTGTCGAATCTGTGGTCAGCACGTTTACCTTATGGATAAGATCAAAGCAGAGAAGAGTGCTTTTCACAAATCATGCTTTCGTTGCAAAGAGTGTGGCAAGACCCTAAAGTAAGTTGATTTTTTGGCTTCTGAGAGTTTTTTTGATTGTGTGTTCTTTGATAAAAGTAAGTTATATATTTCAAAATAATAATGTAATAAATAAAGAGACATTCAAGCTAATGTTTTTGATAAATACATTAAATTTGTAGTGTGGACACATATTCTTCCCATGAAGGTCAGATCTATTGCAAGCCCCATTTCAAACAGCTGTTTCAACCTAAGGCTAAATTTGAAGAAGATGCTGGCCCAAGTAAGTGTGCTAATAATTAAATTAATTCTTTCTGATCACAGTTTTCATCAATAAATGTTTATGTCTAAATGTTTTACAACTACAAAAAGTTATACATTATTTATTCAGAACTTTATTTTATAACATTTAAAAAATATTTATCATGCTCAAACAAGCTCTTTGTTGCTAAATTAATTCATGACTGTTTTTACACTTTTTTTTGAGTAAGTAACTAAAAATGTTGTTAATATATGAGATTTTGTCATAACTGCTGTTTAGACTTCTTTGTTTTAAAAGTACCATAATATTAACCCACCTTGTCAAGGTTTTAATTACAAGTGGACTCGGATTCTTCTACAGGAGTTATCTGTGACTTGTTCACGATAAATTTGAACAATAAATGGACAGCACACAATCCACTTGTTTAAAATAATATTTATTCAAAACAAGTCAAATGAATGTACAAACATTCTTTACACTATTGGATATCACAGTTTTATCTAAAACCCTAAATAATTACTTTTGTTTGTCAAAAATCCATACAGGCTGATTCAGTTATTTTAGAATCCAACTGACAAGAGAAATTACTTTTTGCTATTCTGTTTCATACTATACAACCTGTGATAAATTCACTTATATTTGACCATGGGTTACTACAGGTGCATCAAGAACTTTAAATAATTGTCTCCTTTCCATGAAAGTCCACACAGAAAGGTTCAAATATTTTAAAATGTCCTTTGACAAGGCAAATTATTCTACTTATTTCTGTTAAACTGTAAAATGCAGTTTAATATATCTCTCATTGTGGCTAAGTTAACAAATATTTAGTTTAATTTCATTTTCACTAACTTAATGTTTTCTGACTCAATTTCACTTAACTTTTGTGGTCACCACAGCTGGATTCAGGACTTTAAAAAGTTCACATCAAAAGTCCACACAGACTGGTTCAGTTATTTTTTAATCCAGTTGGCAAAATAAATTATTTGTACTATGTCTGTTGTTACAATATAACTGTGGAAAATACTTTAGAAATCATCTGCTAAGGCTTATCTCATGTTTTTGTCACTAACGTTTTTTCCTGAATGAAGTTCAATTTTTCATGTTTGCACTTGTTTGCTTTCATGTATATATATATATAATATGCCCAACTGAAGCCTTGAAACTTCCACAAACTACAAGACACTATCATGCAACAAAACTCACATAGCAAGAAAAACTTAAGGGTTTCAGGAAAGTTGATGTTAAGAACAGTTGAACTACTTGCAAAATGTACGACTCTTACTGAGCTATATAACAAAATCTGCCCTAACAATTGCCTTTAAAATAATTACATATCACTCTTATTATGAAAACTAAGTAATCATTAAATAAACTAAATAATAACTCTTGTACTAAACAGTTTTGCATATCTGATACACTAATAAGACAGATGCAGATAATGGACATTTGAAACATATTTATCTGTGGATAATAGTTTTGAGATTCACACACTCATTAGTTTTAGAGCATTATGGAACATTATGTTTTTATGATGTATTTAATTAGCAATTCAGATAAACTTTTGCTTGCCATCAAGGTCAGTCAGCTGAGAATTGTTTTGTGATAGTGTTAAAATATTGATGATACACACTAAAGAACTTATGTTAAAATCTGTATGACCAGCTAAGAATAAATATATATTTTATCAGGATACAACAAAATATTGAATTATTATTTAATTTATTATTTTTATTTTATTTTATCTATTACTTTAATCATTCTATTTGGAACACGTTTCATCCTGCTTTAGTATACATATTAAAGTTAAATTTAGAATCGTTTAAGACATAATGCTTACCTTTTTTGTTGAAATAAATCATCAGTTGTCAAAATTTTTATTTTTCTTCTGCACTTATATAGTAGAATGTTCTATTTGAAACCTCCAAAAAATCTAAGTAAACAATGACTTTAAAATTATTAATAAACAATGTGCAATCAACTTCTCACAGAATATATTTTTGTTTCACAGAAAAGCCAAGGAAGTTTGAAATGATTATTCGTGAAAATGTGCCAATGGAGCTGCCACCGGATGTTGTTCGATGTAAGATTATTATCTTTAGATTCATTATATTTCTGCCCAGTGGTGAGATCGAACTTTGAAAGCATAGATGTAAGACCTCCATATATTTTAGCAATTATAATTATTTCCATAGGTGTTCTGTATCTGCAATTATAAACTACATTTAAAGTGTAAAATACTTCTTTGTGAACCATTGTTTAAGCAACAGAGAAAACTATGGTAACACAGTTTCTTACACCACACATGTTAACAATTCTATTTTATATAAAGAATATTTCTTTAAATTATATTTCAATTTGTTTATAAACAGTGGTATAGTTCATAAGGGAAAAACTTCAATAAGTTTAATTACTACATTTAATGATGTTTCAGACCCAGATGAAAGCATAATTTATTCAGCATAGGTTTTCTGGAAACTTCTGTTCTTTTCCACATATCTTATTAGCAGATTTTTAAGTCTGTTATTTGTTCTTCTGAGACAAAATACAATGATGATTTATTAGATGCTTTTCTATGATAAGTAAAGAAAACAAAAATGATTTTTCTTGGTGACTAATATGATCTGGAAATAAGAGAACTTAAACTTTTTTAAGAATTAGATAATTAAATATTACATAATACGTAAACTAGGCATGCTAAGAAATATTAAGTTTCACAAGTTATTTTCAAAAGACTTTTGAAGAATAAAGTTGAGAAAAGGTTGATGCTAAAAACCAAATCATTACTTACCTCTACAGTACCTTCCAATGATATGTTTGTGTACAAGGGCCATTGAAAGTGGTAAGACCAGTCAGGCCATCACCTGACCAATTTTTCTTTGTATGTATAGCAACAATTTATGTATTAAAATAGCTTCTTTTAATTCAATATATTATTTTGTGTGTATGTAGTATCTGTAGTTAAAATGGCTCAAGATTAAATCTCACGGCATTACATTTTTGAAAATTTTCTGGTGAGCATATCTCCAGACCCTCTCCAGAAATAACACTCTGACAGTGGCCTTACCACACCTATGTTTCTTCATAAAACAACGTGTTGAGTGACTTGTCATCACAGCTGATGTAGCAGATCTTCCTGTCAAATTTCTTTTGATGCATTTCACTGGTAATTCAAAACTGTTTTTCAGCACGAGTTATTTAGAAGTGAAAGTCTTCAAACCTTCAACAAAAACAAAACAACACCAAAAGCATATTTGTAAGTTCCAATTTTAGAAACTACAGGTCACAATGAAAATCCTCTTTATGAATTTTAGGGTCACTGTAAAGAAACTCTAGGACAGTCTAATGTTTAAATGTTGTTTTTTATAATGTGATCCTTTTTCAGTTTTAACAGGTATCTTTGTAACTTTGGACTTCCTTTGTTTAAGGAGGGTTATGGTGTAATTTCTCAAGCTTGGTTCAACAATTTAAAATGTCTCCTGCTTTTCTTGAATATTCATCTTTATCCAATATTAAAATACTGTTTCCTTTACCAGATACTATCATTTTTACTTAAATTTTTGAAAGATATTTATCCATTTGAACTTAGATTTACAAATTATTTATATTCACTTACAGTTATAATTATGAAAAACGTTTAAAGCTATGCCAGTGAGCTCTGATATTGCTAAATGATTGGTCATAGCTATACCAGTGTTAATATGACATTAATTACAAAAACTGTTCATATTGTACAAAAAAATCTTAAAACCTGAGCCTATTCAGAATAATAGATTTTAAAAAAATGAGCTAAAAACTTAAAAAAATAATTTGAAATACACTGGATGATTAATGCAGGATTACATACCTTAAATCTTGCCATACCTGAGCATATGTAATAGTGCATATCACCAAAAACAAACAAACAATGACAGGTATTCTAGTTTTGAGGAAAGGTATTCCACTTTCTCAACTTGGGTGTTCAGGGATATAAATTATCATCCTTCGTCCCACTTGCGAATAAATGTTTGAATGGATAAGAAATTTCGTTTTCGGGTTCTGTAAAAAGTTCTGTTACTACCTATTGCAAGATTTGATGAGATTTAGTAAATGTCCAGCGAGAGAAGACTTAGGCTTTCGTGCCCTGCCTGGGATCTACAGATCCAATGCCTAAGATTTAAACCTAGTTGTCGTCTACAATGCTTTTATAGATTTAAGGATGCATTTAGACTTATCAAATGTAGTTTATTAATCTGCTTGCCCTTCTTCTCAGTAAGGCTATAATTGATCTACTAAAAGGAAATTGTCAAGTTATGTTAAAATATGCAAGTTTTACTTATTCATAACTCGATCTGTTTTGCTTGAACGTGCTGTAAATATAACGTAATCACTCATTCAAATACTTTTAAGATTTTTAGCAAGGGTTAATAATAAATATGGCCTCTGTATAAAGGAGCTTGCTCATCTACAGATTAAGATCAAAAATTAGCTTGTAAGTTACTTATAGTATCATTAAATATTGAGAAGTTTGAGTAAATGACTCGCGAGATTTCTACATAAATAAAAGCGAAAGAATGAAATTATACAAAAAAATTATACAATACATATTATATTATACTTTGCACTGCTGCAAAAGGATGGACCTAAAGGTACGTTTTTAAGATGTAATAATATTTCATCTCTAGGCTGTTGGTTTACCTTTATTGATTCTTTTAAAATAAATATATGTGTGTGATGTGTTTATTTATGGTATTGTAACCTTTTTATTTATAAGTAACATCGTTGTTATATGTATCTCAATAATATTTAACTATTTTGAGACGTTAGCAAGAGAGTCGCAAATATTGGACATGTGGCAAATAAATAATTGTTATATGAGGTTCTGAGCCATTGTTTGTATGAAAACGTCTGTAATTTATCGTAAAATAAGTGTTAATGCTAGTATGTAATTGTAAAGCAACTTGTAAAAGATAATTGATGTTAATTAGCTTACAATTGTGGAAATATCATTGTAATTGGCATTGCTAAGTCCCACCAAGAGGTCAAGCGTGTTAAGGCATGCGACTCGTAATCTGAGAGTCGCGGGTTTGCATCCAGGTCGCGCCAAACATACTCGCCCTTTCAGCCGTGGGGGCGTTATAATGTTATGGTCAATCCCACTATTCGTTGGTAGAAGAGTAGTCCACGATTTGGCGGTGGGTGGTGATGACTTGCAGCTTTCCGTCTAGTTTTACGCTGCTAAATTAGGGACGGCTAGAGCAGAGAGCTCTGCAGTAGCTTTGCGCGAAATTCAAAACAATCAAATACAATATTTCTTCAACACTTCGCTTTTAAAGTTTCACCACACGTTCTCTATACGAATGTCTTACATTCGTTAACCAGAAATATTTAATTTTGAAGTACCTTTTTTACAAACACATCTGAATTTGCAGAACGTTGGTTCTGAACGTATTCGTGTGAAAAGTATAATACGGTATCAACCATGACGAGTATGACTCCCTGTTGTCTTTTATCTTAGCTGTTACGGCATATTATGTAAGAAAATAATATTTTTACTTTTTCATATAAAATAAAAGCAAAGAATGTGTGGTGGAATTTTCCTTTGTATAATTTGCGGTTAGTTTTTTATGTCACATAATATTGTGTAAATGAATTGTTTGGAACGTAATAATTAGCCCTCCGCTAGTATAGCTGGTAGTACATCTACGGATTTAGTGCCCTAAAATCACGATTCAGTTCCCCTCGGTGGGCTCAGAAGATAGCCCGATGTGGCTTTGCTATGAGAAAAACACACACGTAATAATTAATTTGTTTTGAGAGCTTTAAGTCTATTTATAAACAAAGAAAGAAAATGATTGGATTACAGATACTCGTTTCTTTAACGAAAATTACTAATTAAACTGGAATAGTAGGAATATCATTTGGTCTGTTTAAACGTCGTCTCAGAAACTGCCATCCATGTACAATAGAGGGCCTAGGAAAAGTTTTGTGATCTCTCCACCATAGGAGGCCTGGCATAGCCTAGCGCGTTAAGGCGTGCGCTTCGTAATCTGAGAGTCGCAATTTCGCGCCCGAGTCGCGCCAAACATGCTCGCCCTCCCAGCCGTGGGGGCGTTATAATGTGACGGTCAATCCCACTATTCGTTGGTAAAAGAGTAGTCCAAGAGTTGGCGGTGGGTGGTGATGACTAGCTGCCTTCCCTCTAGTCTTACACTGCTAAATTAGGGACGGCTAGCACAGATAGCCCTCGAGTAGCTTTGTGCGAAATTCCAAAAAACAAACAAACAAACAAACTCCACCATAGGTAGAAGCTTATTCGAATAGGAATTGAGCGGGAAATTATGTCAAGTCATGGCCATTAGACTGAATGTTTATAACCTGATAATAAAGTACGATTAATCCTTAATAGCAATAGTGAATTTGGTGCCTTAACCACCACTTTATTAAGTTTAGAGGAGAAAATAAATGGCCAGTTTCACGTAATAATTGCAGAATTGTTAAGGATATTCTCGTATGTTCGTACTGTGAAAGTTTTCGCAATTTAGAAATAAAAAATAAAAACAGTACTTAAAAATTCACACCCGTCACACATTTGTCTAGTTTTTTCAATCTCCCGCAAACCCACACAAGGGCTATCTGTGTTAGCTGTTCCTAGTTTAGCAGTTTAAGACAAGAGGGAAGAAACTAGTCATCACCACCAACCGCCAACACTTGAGCTACCCTTTTACCAACAAATAGTGGCATTGACCCTCACTTTATAACGCCTCCACAGCTGAAAATGCGAACATGTTTGGTGTAAGAAGGATTCGAACCTGAGACCCTCAGATTGCGAGTCGAGCACCCCAACACCTGAACTGTTTTGTCTAGTAACAGTTAGTTGTAAAACTTTTTTATGTTTTGTCTTAACAACAGTTCTTACTTGCCACTACCTGTTTGCCAAAGAATATTGAATGGTATATTGTAATTTGATTTGAACGAAAAAAAGAAATGAGTTTACAAATGACGTACCTTTGTTCTTAATTTTAAATAACCCATAGCTATTACTTTGTAACATAATAAGACTTTGTGTGTACTGGAAAAAAGTAACGGTGTGTGCATGTATACCAGATATTTATTTCAAGACAAAAAACAACAGTCTCTGTCGGTGGAATAGCACGAGCTTTGTAACGGTAGACGTTTTCTCGAAGCTGAGAAACATCTTGTTTTGTATTTTATGTTGAATTACTTTCTGTCAGTTTTAAACGTTTTCATCTTAAACAATTTTTCATTTTTATCTTTTTTAATAACTATTTTGTTTAGTGAATTTTTTCCATGTGCGCTAGCCATCCCTAATTTTCAAGTAATAAATTAGAAGGAAGGCAACTCGTCAATCACAGCCAAATTTTGAGCTTATTCTTTTACCAACGAATAGTGGGATTGGCTATCACATTATAACGCCTCCACGACTTAATGATTGAGTATGGTCGGGATTTGAACCTGCTACCCAGATATTATGAGTGCCCTAACTACCAGACCACGCCAGATTCTTTATTGTATAAAGAAAAGTATTAACATAACTTTTTCGTCCATCTAGGTTGTCCTGCTCACTAAATTAAAATCAAATAATAAAAAAGAAAGTTCAAAGCTAGCCATTGTCATGAAAACATTTATCAACATGTCCATTAAATAAACTACGGCCACCATCTTAAAGCAATCTTTTGGTTGAAGATGACTCCTATCTTTTCAAACTTTTTATTTCTCTTTCATGGTCTTACTATTAAATATGAGAAAAATAGTATACATCAACACTAAGTCTTCCTTATCAATTTTAAACATTTCAGTCAGTTCACCTGTAATTCTTATTTTTTCAAGTGAAAAGAAGTTTAGAGATCTTAGTTTTTCATCCCAAGTATTATCTAAGTGGCACTCCTCTTAACCATTTACTGTAATTCAAAGGACTTTCTTCGAAGACTGAATACAATACTTCAAATGTGGCTTAACCCGTTAAATGGCAGTATAAGCTCTTTAGACTTGTATTCAGTATTTCTGTAGATACAACCGAAAATCCTATTTACTTTCCACGAGCAACTGCACACTGCTTTAATGGCTTAAGGAACTGATGAATCAGAACACCAATATCTTTCTTCTTTCATAATACCAAAAATATACTCATAATTCAATTTATGATATACATTACATGCCCAAAAATGTGTGGTCACCCGACCATCACACCCATATGTGCTTGTCGAACATTTCATTCCAAAACCATGAGCATTAATATGGACGTAGTCCTCCCTTTGCTGCTATAACAGCTTCTACTCTTCTGGGAAGGCTTTTCACTATATTTTGAAATATGGCTATGAGGGTTAGCTCCTATTCATTTACAAGAGTATTAGTGAGGTCGGGAACTGATGTCAGGCGAGAAGGCCTGGCACACAGTCTGCTTTACAATTCATCCCATAGGTAGTCGATGAGGTTGAGGTCAGGGATCTGTGCAGCACAATTCTCTAGAGTGTCATTGTGTGCTGTAACATTAAGATTTCCATTCACTGGAACTAAAGACCCTAGCCCAAACCATGAAAAACAGCCTCAGACCATTATTCCTCCTCCATAAAACTTTACAGTTGACATTATGTGTTCAGACAAGTAGTATTATCCTGGTATCTGCCAAACCCAGATTTGTTCGTCAGACTGCAAGATAGGAAAATGCAGTCCCAGTTCCAGAGAATGCGTTTCCAGTGCTCCAGAGTCCAATAGCAGTGTGCTTTACACCACTTCAGTCGACATTTAGCATTGCATATGGTAGTATTGGGCTTGTGTGCGGCTGCTCGGCCATGGAAACCCGTTTTATGAATCTCCCGATGAACATTTCTTGTGCTGACGTTGCTTCCAGAGGCAGTTTAGAACTCGGTAGTGAGTGTTGCAACTGTGGACAGAGATTTTTACGCGATTCAGCACTCAGCAGCCCCGTTCTGTGAGCTTGTGTGGCCTACCGTTTCGTGGCTGAGTTGTTTTTGCTCTTAGACGTTTCTACTCCACAACAATAGCACTTACAGTTGAGCGGGGCAGCTCTAGCAGGGCAGAAATTTAACGAAGTGACTTGTTGGAAAGGTGACATCCTATGACAGTACCACGTTGAAAGTTACTGAGCTTCTCAGTACGATCCATTCTACTGTCAATGTTTGCCTATGGAGATTGCATGGCTGTATGCTTAATTTTATGCACCTGTTAGCAATGGATGTGGCTGAAATAGCCGAACCCAGAAGGGGTGTCACATGCTTTTGGCCATGTAGAGTATTTCACATGCATTACCTTGCATATTTTTGTAATCAAAAGTTATTAGTCTTTTATCCAGCCAACACACCAAATAATCCAAATCGTTTTGCATCCTCCTTATGGCCTGAAACAAAGAAAAAAAGAAGTTTCTATTTTTTGGTTAAAATATTTTTTAAAATCAGATAAAGTTTTATCCAGCGGGAATTAGATCTCTTGAAAAAGTGGAATAGTTAACCCTTGAGAAGTTCGGGGTATATGATGTTTAGGTTTGAAAGGCCAACTAAAATATGCTTTTGTTTTGGAGTTGTCATGAATTAATGAGTCCAGTATAATCATTTGTCGATATTTAATGATTTGTTGTTGCGTTCTGATAGATTAAATTCAGTATCCGAAATTACTTATAATGGCGGACATTTGTAAATATTTTTAATCTGTTCTATTGAGAAATACAATTTTGTTTTCTTTGCTTGGAATTGTATTTACGATTACGAACAGCACATGAGGTAGAAGGTATGGTTTTGTTTTCGGTCTTTACCTTTACCTTAGTCTGTCGAAAGGTGGTACATTCGGATCACCAGCTGGTTTTGTGCACAATTAGCTGAATGTTTTCTGGCACGTGATGCGCGTGTTTTAATAACTGTATTTTATCATCCAAGTGAGGTCGAAGCGAGAAGAATCAGTTGATTTTGCAGAGTGGGTTATACATAAATTTAATTGTTAGAATTATTTAAATATCGTGTTTATTAGTTAAATTAATAGTTTTATAGGTGAGAAGTGAAAGTTTCGTACGCAAGAGTAACAAATTTTTGAAATTTGTTTTTCGTTTACTTCTCGTAATACCGTTTAAATTTTGGCTAAGTTCTATGGGTAGGGAAGTTTTAAGCATCGTAGTTTGATTGTGATTTGTTATCCTGCGCCTTTTAAGAATTAAACTTTTTAACAAGAAACGTGGGAATTTGAAAAAAACTTGTGAACGGAAAGGAGCATAATTATGGAAGTAAATAACCATCAGTTAAACTCGTCTCGTCGTCAACGGTTGTCCTTCAAGCGCAGTGCAAGCGAAGAGGTTACAGGTATTGATGACGAAAACTCAGCAAAACCATTGGAACCTGCGCTCTCGCTTCACTGGTATAAAGAACTACAGAGTATAGGTTTAAGACGCAGGAATAGTGAACCTGTTTGGCTTGTTAAAACTCCGTCAAAAGGTTAATAATGTACATCTTCTATTTTTTTGTAAGATATAAAGTGCTGTTCATAAATTTCTTGACATTAGTAGTGGAATAATTCGTTTGCATGCGATAGTAAAATTTAAATAAAATCGCGAATTGAGTAAGTCGTTTAAAAATTGCAGTTTGAACAAAGAAAATGTTTAAGTATAATTGAATATCCACTCACATGTTTAATGGATTTGCTATCGAAGGTTTTAATCAGATTAAGAATAAAACAGTGATGTATTTAAATATCTGTTTTTTTTTGTTTATCATCTCTCGAATAAGAACTTGTAAACGTTTAAAACAGTTATATGTGCCGACATGACCATAGATCACTGGTGGGCACGACCCGTCAGGGCTGGTGAGAGAAGGGCAGCTGACCCTGTGTCTGGTGAGGGGCCCGGCAGTGGGATATTTCAAAGCCCACTAGAAACACTTACTACCTAATGAACTAAAATGGCTACTGTTTTCTCGTGGATTCGTGAATAAATTTGACAGATACATTTCTTTTATACACTAAAAACAATCACCAAATATTAATCAATACAATGAAAGGGGGACCTGATTATATTATTGACCCCGGGACTTCAGGTCCAAATGCTTTCCATACACTGTTTTAATTAATACATTCCAAATCCAAGTATAAAGTTTGATTACGTATGTTCAAAATATTTGTCTGCATTGGAAACCAACAGCTTAGTCAAGGTGACAATGGAAATCTAATTTGAGAGAAGTAAGTCATCTTAGTTATTATTTCTGATATGATTATAATTATTAACCCATCACTGATAACAAACATACTTTGTTTCGTGACCGTACTCACCACCCACCAACCTCCCCACCCAAAAAGAGAAAGCTGCATGTTGTGACTGCTCATAATCTCTTGTTTAGTATTATGGGTTTGATCAAGGACATTCACTATGGATAACACATTCCATTTTGTTTGTCTAAAATTAAGCTAATGGGTTAATCTCATTTCTGGGTGGTTCAGCTGTAAGTGTGATGGCTTATGAAACTAAAAATTGGGTTGCAGTACATCAGCCAGCAAAATACAGACAACCCATTGTGTCGCTTTGCATTTAACAGTAAACAAATGTTAGCTTAGCCAGTAGAATGCACTTTTCGCATGTGAGATATCTCGGACTTAATTGAGGCAAAGCAAAAATGGCTTATCACGCCAGTGAGCAAACTCAATGAAAAGAAACACTCTGTACCTGAAAAAGTGTTAAAAGGACCGAGTTCTTTCCCAGTTTCAATCATAAAATGATAGTTATATTTAATAACGCAATATTTTCACTTTCGAATAATATTGATTACCCGCGACCCTCGGATTACGAGTTCGAATCCCCGTCACACCAAACATGCTCACTGTTTTAGTCGTAGGGGCATTATAATGTGACATTCAATCCCACTATTCGTTAGTAAAAGAGTAGCCCAAGAGTTAGCGGTGTGTGGTGATAACTAGCTACCTTCTCTCTTCCCGCTGGTCTTATACTGCTAAATTAGGGACGGCCAGCGCAGATAGCCCTCGTGTAGCTTTGCGCGAAATTCAAAACAAACCAAAATGATTTAAACTTTATGTTGCTGAAAAGTAATAAATCAATATTCACAGTTCACTAAATATAGAAGAAGTAGATAATGAGATGATATACCATTATTCTGGAATCTGAGTATATCACTAGATTCTGTAGAAGTAATTTCTTGGTAAACAATGATACTTCATTACACCGACTATTTGTTTCAACAAGATATACTATTGGATTAATACATCATTTTAATAATGTTTAAAATTCGAAGCTAGATGTAACGACAGCAGGGTTCTTTTGTTTATTTGTATACCGGAAAATATAATTAGTTCATTATTGTAAGTGTTTTAGGGCCTCGGCATGGACAAGTGGTTAAGGCGCTCAACTCATAATCTGAGGGTCGAGAGTTTGAATCCCCGTCACACCAAACATGCTCGCCGTTTTAGCCGTGGGGGCATTATAATGTGACGGTGAATCCCACTATTCGTTAGTAAAAAGAGTAGCCCAAGAGATGGCGGTAGGTGGTGATAACTAGCTACCTTCCCTTTAGTCTTACACTGCTAAGTTAGTGACGGCTAGTGCAGATAGCCCTCGTGTAGCTTTGACGAAATTCAAAACAAGCAAAAAAACAAGGGTTTAAGAAAGAAAAAACTCTTTTCAACTAATATCACATTTTTAACTTTACTTCTGTTCCACTTTTAAATTGTTATTGTTGTTTAGACTTTGCACATCAAAGAAGAACAAATTTATTTAATTATTTTACACATCAATAGGTGATACAAAAGTTGAGGTGGATCTCCCATCTGTGCCAGACCTCAGTGATATTAGATCTCGTTTTGAATCTCCACAGGAAGAAATACATTATGCTTCTACTGCAGACAAGTATTCTCTTCAGAGATCAGAAAGTGTCATGCAACGTTTAGCAAAGTAAGTCCACTATGCCCGTCATTCATTACTGTAACCGGGCTGAGTTTTTGACTCTTTGATTATCTGCTCTTCTAATGTGACTTAAAAACACGTATTTTAAACTGCATATATAAATAAATGATTGTTGAATGTATGTGATAGGCCAGAAAGAGATGCAGGGAAGATTTTGTCCTCACGCAAGACCAAACTTCAGTGATGTAGACGTGAATGTGGTGATGCACTGTAACCTATAGAAACCATGAAATCATTTCTTTCTTTCCGATAGGTGTGAATGTGAATTATAAATTTATGTAAAGTACTTTGAACTAACATGTGGCAGTTTGTTGTAAAAACGTGTAAATGGAAGGAGGTTAGTGTGTTTCTTGATAGATTTGTTTAGGCAGGGTATTCATGATGAAACTTTGTAGAATGGACAGCAACTGCTTGTTGTGGGGACACAAGTGTAGAGGACGGCGTTTCGAAAGTCTTCCGCCTTTCATCTTCAGATCAGTGTGTGTTCAAACTTTCAAACTAACGTGGCAGGGGTTTAGTTTAGAGAGAGAGAGAAATCTGAAGAATTCTCTCTTCAACTGGGGTGTTCAGGAAAGTTGTGGTTCCTCTTCGTCCCCTTACGTGAAAAAAAATATTGAAATTTACATGGGGATTTTTCTTTATTTTATTTTGACTTTATTAAGGTGAAGAAGCTGCTAAATTAGGGACGGCTAGCGCAGGTAATCCTGGTGTAGCTTTGCGAGAAATTCAAAACAGACAAACAAAATCTTCTCTTCGACTCCATTTGATGGAGCTTTCAGTTTTCCATTCCCTTACTGTCCATTCTGTTACTGCTCGTGAAGTTTCACTGAAGCACTTACCTTCTTTGGTTGAGTGCACGTGACCAGTGGAACCTTGCTCAGGATCCCTCAAAGCATCCTCTTTCTCTTCCTGCTTTCATTGTTGATGATCTGAATTCGTGATTGTACTTTGCACACAAGATGACGGATGTTCTGCCTTCTCCTCCTAATCTGGATTTGGATATCTTCACGAAAGCTTTCCTCCATGAGAGGGGAGTATGGGTTGATTAGAAAAAAGCTTCAGGTTTGTAGTATGTGGCTAAGCAATCTTAACATATTAATATTCTGGAGCTTCTAGCCATGCATTGTTCTATGGATTATTTTGTTTATGTTTCCAGGAATCATCTAGTCAATGCCCATTCTCATGATTCTATGGTGGTAGCTTATATCAATCATCTGGTCAATGTCCATTCTCACAATTCTATGGTGGTAGCTTATATCAATCACCTGGTCAATGTCCATTCTCACAATTCTATGGTGGTAGCTTATATCAATCACCTGGTCAATGTCCATTCTCACAATTCTATGGTGGTAGCTTATATCAATCACCTGGTCAATGGCCATTCTCACAATTTTATGGTGGTAGCTTATATCAATCATCTGGTCAATGTCCATTCTCACAATTCTATGGTGGTAGCTTATATCAATCACCTAGACTATGCCCGCCTCGTTTCTTTTTTGGGTTATGTGCTTTGTATTAACCTCCTTGCATGTCATGTTCTGGATCTATTCAATCTTGTCATGGATTATCTTTCCTATCCAGACAAAATTTATCCATTGGATTGGCATTTTTTATCTTATTACTTTGCAATACCTAAGGCTTTGGTGGAGTACTCCTCACCTGAATGTGTTTGCCTTATCTCTAACGGTGAAGTAGGAATTTTTATTTCTTCACTATCTTTTCCATTTTGTTCATCTTCTGAATCTCTCACACTGTTACCATTTTGCGATTCTATTATAAATTTTAAATCAATTTTATCAGTTTCTGTTAAAACATTCTTGTCAACGTTCACAAACCTTTTCGCGTTCACAGAATCATCTGCATCAATATTCTCAATCAGAGTTTGGATTTCACTAGAATCGTCATAACAAACAACTTCTCCACAATCTCTGCCATTATCAAGAATAAATCCACAGTTTCAAAAGCACTTTATTACATGCCCCCCGCTAGTACAGCGGTAAGTTTACATGTTTACAATGTTAAAATCAGGGGTTCGATTCCCCTCGGTGGACTCAGCAGATAGCCCGTTGTGGCTTTGCTATGAAAAAACACAAACACACACACTTTATTACACATTCATGTTTCCCCCATTTGATTGAATGACTTATATACAGTTGCATCTAACACGTCAGTTTTCATGGTCATTTCAGATGCTCTCTTACAGTGGTCCATGTTTGAAATAATATGCTGAAGCATATTTCAAGTTTATACTCTGTATAATTCTATTATTTAGTGGCTGTAGAACTGATGTTGTACATGGAGGTAGAAAGACTAAACGAACACTTGAAAGTTGAACTTTTGGGTGACAAGTTGTATTATCTAAGAAAAGTAGAATATTCCTATTTTCTTGTTCCATTCTTTTGTTTAATTTGTTCAAAAATTCCTCAAATATAGCTCTTGTAATCCAAGCTTTATTATTTGCTTTCCATTACACAGGAAGTTGATTCTTCCTTAAATTTTTGAAAGAGTGCAGATTTTTCACTTTTTCTTATTACCCATGGTTTCTCTAGTTTTCCATCAGCAAATGAGACCAATAGTACAGTCAACCGTCCGGAATAATTACGGCAGAAAAAAAGAACAGAATATATTTAACCAATTCTTACTGTAACAAAATGATAGAAAATTTATTAATATTTAAACAAATTATTAATTAAATAAGAAATTAATATTTAATCAAAAACATTTTTTTCCACCATACTCAGATTGTAATCCTGCTAGTTGATAGATGAGGTAGGTGAAAGATAGTTTCCGTTCTCGTTATGCAGGTTTCGCCATATAGAGGGCCTTTTATAAGAAATTTTAAGACAATGCTACAAAATTTTGATATTTCCGGCTTATACAAGTTTATGCGGTTTCCAGCTTAGACAGGTTTTACTGTATATTACTGCACTGGAAGTGGTTCCTGTCTAGTGGGTTTTTCAGTAGGATATTTCACAATATAGGGACATCTTTACTATTCCAATCATCTAGATGTTGGATGTTGACACACTGTTTGTCCCTAAAGTTTGACCACCTTTCAAAAGTGTTCGAGTTATAAGGTTTCTAATTCATTTCTTTCAAGACTTCTTGAACCTACGTGTTTCTCTAACATCATGAATACTTTTTACTAATGTACTTTAAAGTTTATACACTTTATTTTCTGGTTCTGTATATGGCAGTGGTATTAAAAAAGGCTAGTTTTAAGAAAACTCTACCTTGCCATCTATACGACTTTCTCACACTTTATAGAAGGATTTGAAGTTCAGTAACCACTAACTTCGGTTAGTTGTAGGCAGACATTCCAAGTTCATTAATGTAACTTTCATATCTTCACAACTCCCTCAGGTTTTAGATATACTTGAATCAGGTTTATTTCCAAAAGGCTCTTCCATCTTCGCTTGTACACTCCTTATATTTGGCATTATAGTTCGTAAAGTGTGTTATTAACACCCGTTTAGTGTTTTTCACGTATTGATATCTTTTAAGTTATGATAGTTTGAGAATAGTATATGTATTTTTGTTATTTAACTGAGTTTGTTGGTGTTCCAAAAACTTAACCTTTGACAACTTAGTATCCTAAGAAACTTACTTTGTCTTTCTAAGTGAATCTTCTCATGATGAAAATTTTACTGTCACCGTTAGGTATCAGTCTGCTGTTTCTGGTCAAGAAAATGGAGAGGTTTCAAGCTCCAGTGAAGAAGAAGATGAAGATTCATCCGTTGTCAGGGAAAGCAAAAAAAAAGAAAAGGTTTTTTTTTTCAATTCACAACTTGGTTGAAAGTGTAGTGTTTATTGGAATAATAGTAAATACACGGGATATTTAGAAATAGATTGAAGTTCCAAGTGGTTCATAACAAAATCCATGAATTACTTTAACAATATGTATTTTATAAAATACATGATGTTGTGTTAAATTACTGGATTGATAGAGTATTTGCACCATGAAGTTTTGAAAGACCATACTTTTTATTTGTAATAGTTTATTAAATAAAGAAAACATGTAGAACATTGAAACATTATAACAGTTAATTATTATTCACTAATTGTTTAAGGAGAACGCTTTGTTTTACTTTATTACAGTACTAATTACACAAGTTCTAGTATGTTTTTCTATGGTGAAAATATACAGAAACTCATAAAAAATAAAATGGGGAAAAAATACTCAATAAGCTATACAAATACAAAATATATATATAATATTGTAGCCTGTTGACTGCCAAGTATTTCAGTTGCTACGGCAACTCCGAACCAAGTTCAAAATACAACTCTAATGCTTTTTCTATTTGTAACATTTTTCGTGACGCCATTTTGGATCTAAAGTAAAACAACATGCAAGTAGGTCAAATGCATGTATGGTGCTGACATCTAGCGTTGAAGTTAGATATTATTGAGAACGAATTAACTCTTTCCGTGGCACTGCGTTACCGATCGGCTTGGACTAGTTATCTCGTCTACGGCACTAAACATGTTAAAATTTGGAGAAGAGAAACAGTACTTTCTATCTTGAAAAACTTTTTGATAAAAACCACATAAACAAAGGTGAAACCAGAAAAGGTAGTTTTACTAATACTGGTTTTCTAGCTGTTATTCAATTCGTTGATAATGTTAATTAGCTGATGATTGTGTTAGCTCTTGAAGTCAGATTATATATTAATTAAATGAAGTAAAATGCACTTTTGTTTGCTGAATTTTTCTCCAGGTAAAGTTTGATGAGATGTCTACTCTGAAGTCCCAATGGGAGAGTGGTAAAGTTGGCAAACATGAAGGAAGAGGTGATGACAAGAAAGAGGAACTTTCCAAACTACGACAGAAAATATGCCTTGGGAGATCCGAGTCTATGCGTGCAGTCTACGAACGTGCCTGTAAAGAATCAGAGGGCAGTGTGCCTTCCAGAACAGAATCTATTAATCTAGGCAGAGACGTAAAAGCTGTAAATATCAAAGAGAAATTTGAGAAAGGTGATATGGATAATGAATTGGAACAAGAAAAGATGGAAAAGGTTCGAAGAGAAAAGGAAGAAGACCTCAGTGTCTTCAATGAAACAGGTACCACTGATATTCTGCTTTAACCTCTTCTTTATTAAAGGTCATGCATGCTGTACCCCTACAAGAAATCTTAATATAGCCAAAATAATTAAATTGTCTTATTTTTTAAATAGCAAATGTAGTTTTTATTAGATTTTCTGAAAAAAAATCAAATCAAACCTAAGTTCCTTTTTGGTCTACCTTTGAAGCATGTATTTCAGACAGTTAACTTGAAGAATATTTGAAATGACAAGAACCAAGGTGATCCATATGTACCTGAGAAGTTTGTTGGTTATTTCAAGACATCGATATTGCCAAAATATAATACTTTCTTAGTGATGCAGAAAAATACGAATTTGAGAATTGTAGAAAGATTTTTAACGTTAGAAATACATAAAAACTCTTAAAATATTTTCCCTATGGGTAAAAACTATTTTGTATTTGGAGCTCTTTACGGTTGTAGATAGATTTTTAAAGATAAAACTCTCATAGTCTTTCATGTATTGTGAGGCCAAGTGTAGCCACAACATTGACGTGCCTCAAACTGTAAATCCATAGGTTCAAAATTCATGACTTATTGCTGAAAAAATTCCCAAATCACTTTTGGGCTGTGGTTGGACTATAATAATGATGTTCAAGTTCTATTGTTTGATTAGTAGTCACAAAGTTGGTGACTTTGAATAGTTACCTTCTTACTAGTCTTACTGGTACAATATTAGGGAACACTGTATGCTCATAGTACTTGTGTAGCTTTGCACAAGGTTTAGAAATAATCTCGGAAATTTCCATATTTTAACTCTTTGTAATCAATAGTTTATTTAAATATAAAAAATTTTTCAAAGATAAAAACATTCTAATGTGTTTCTGATTTACCAAAGATGAAATTCATGCTTGATAATGCAAATTTAAAATGTGATATATTCAACCATAATGAAAAGTATTACAAGGTTTATAATTATAAATGTGACTTTCAGTAAATACTTTACATTGATTGGCCAATTATTTCTGTAGTTTATCGATCTAAGCTCATCTCAGTACAATAATGTTTGCAGAATAGTTGTTAAGCCTGATTTTATTGTTGGGTAGAAAGTTATTCTGACGAATAGAATTATGCATGAACTTTGTTTGTATGAGTCTTCAACAATAAGTTATTCTAACCTTTTGTTTAGTATGGCTGGGTTTTATGTTTGTTTTATTTATGCATATACTTAGGGCGTCAGTATATATTTTGATTTAAAAAATAATATCACATATTGAATAGCACCAACATATTTTTATGACAAAAATACTTCTGGTTGTAGTGTGAAGGTATTAAAAATACAGAGTTTTACTAACTTGTAATAAACTTTTGTATATCTAACACCTTGATGAGCTGTTATATACTGGTATTTACGTTTTTATTTTTTAAAGTATTTTTTGTATTTTGAATTTAAAATTTTAAGTTGTAAACTTATAAACTACGTTTGTTAATATTTGATGTATTTAATAACGTAGGCTTATTTCTTAGGTACTGCTGCTGGTGCAAGAACGCTTTTCAAACAGATTGATGCAACTACTTCATCTACATCTCCTGCTTCAAGTAAGTTACCACAGACCGATCGATGGCAAACTCGACAGGCACCCTTCTCCAGTCAGTCATCTGTTACTGATGCTGATGTTGTGAAATGTAGTGACCCTGTTTATAAGGACGACATTGAAATTGATGCCTCGCAGCTTACACAACGATTTAAGTTTTTTGAGAACTACAAAAGTGAACCAAAGGAAAGAAAACGATTTCAGATCACTCCTCCAAGGGAAACTAAGAAAGAAGAATCACCCGAAAGAGAAATTATCCGAGATCCGAATGTTGTACGATCGTCTGACGCAGCTGATGAAGTGATAGTTACAGACACAGCGAAAAAGATGCTTAATAAATTCAAGCAGTTAGAGAATCAGTCCGAAACTGATGATGTCCCAGCCGGTCCTAAACCAGTCAAACGTATCACTCCACCACGAGAGTATACCAGAGTTGATGATGAACGTGAGCCTTCACCAGAACTGGAAAGAGACCCTAATATTATTCGTTGCAGTTACAAAACTGAAGATGATATAACATGGGAAGCCGATAGAGCCAAGTGTCTCCGTGCCAAATTTGAGCAATGGCAGCATGAAATTGAGAAAGAAAATGGAAACAATGAAGAAGAATATATGCCAGAAGTTGATACTGCAAAGAACTTACGGGCCAAGTTTGAAGCGATTCGGGAAGAAAGCATTAAACCAAGAGAGAAACCAAAACCCAGAGTGAGGAGATTTGTTGTAAGTACTTTATATGATTTTTCATTTATTATCAATACATTTGTTTGTTTTGAATTTCGCACAAAGCTACTCGAGGGCTATCTACGCTAGCCGTCCCTAATTTAGCAGTGTAAGGCTAGAGGGAAGGCAGCTAGTCGTCACCACCCACCGCCAACTCTTGGGCTACCGTTTTACCAACGAATAGTGGGATTGACCGTCACATTATAACGCCCCCACGGCTGAGAGGGCGAGCATGTTTGGCGCGACGGGGATGCGAATCCACGATCCTCAGATTACGAATCGCACGCGTTAACACGCTTGGCCATGCCGGGCCCGTATATACATTTATAACTGTGATTCCAGTTACTGACGTCACCTTGTTAGCTTGTTATCTTACATGCACAGTCTAGTGCGTATTGGAGCTTGATTGCTATGTTAAAAAGTGTATCATTATGTGTTTTTTATAAGATGTAATGTTTGACAAGAGAATTATAATCATGGTAGAAGTATACTATATTTATATAAAGAATTACATTAAATTAAAATACATAATATAAGTGAGAAAATTTTTATTTTAGAGAGGGCATTTGTGCTTCGTTTTTCTAACTTCATTAAACATTAAAGGCTTTTCTTATTATTAGAGATCTGAATAATGTTAATTGTAAATACTTTCCATCCCTTGTTTAACGTGATGTCGTGGCATGTATTGCCCCCCCACATAAAATAAAACGTTACATTTTGATATGTTATACAGAGTATTCAGTGGTTCATCTTATATTTTTTTGTTTTATGGAACTACTAAAGAAGATGAATATAACCATAAATGGAAGTTAAAATTTTATCTTTGCATGTCTTGAACAAGTGGTAAATGCTATGTATTGTAATTGCTTAAAATTATTTATGCATAGCTCAAATTTTACGCATTATTTTACAGACAAATGTTTGTATTTACTTACATTTCAATATATACACGAATATCAAGAGCATATAACTTCTAGTATTGATCAAAGTTACATTGCAAACAATAACGTCGACAAAAACAAAAATTTATTTTCAGATTTCAACAGAATTTTCACACTTGGTAACAACATATTAGCCCGACATGGCCAGGTTGTTAAAGCACTCGACTCGTAATCCGAGGGTCGCGGGTTCGAACCCCTGTAACACCAAACATGCTTGCCCTTTCATCAGTGGGGGCGTTATAATGTGACGTTGGTAAAAGAGTAGACCAAGAGTTGGCGGTGGGTGGTGATGAATAGTTGCCTTCCCTCTAGTCCTACACTGCTAAATTAGGGACGACCAGCGCAGATAGCCCTCGTATAGCTTTGCGCCAAATTAAAACAAACAAACAAACAACATATTTGTGATATTTCATGACAGTAAGTTTAATTATTAGCCCTGGAATAATGTAATTTAAAATGTTAGTTTTACAATGATTTATACCACTGTTAAACGTCATGTTTTGTCCAGTAAGGTTTTCTACGTCATAGAAATATTAAACATATTCTGTACTGTACATTATATATCTCTCCACTTTCCCTGAATTTGCATAATGTTTGTGGCTTAATTTTTCCGGCAGTTCTTAGCATTCAAAGTGCACTTGTAATACTGCAATATTAGTCACGGCAGATAATATAATTATTATTGTAGAATATCAAGTTGAACCTTTAACTAAAGTTTAGTGTCTTGCAACTAAACTATAACCAATCATAAAACTAATTAAAAAAATCATGTACATTCATAGGAACAGTGTGTTAAACCAATTATCCATAAATGAATAGTATTTAATTTTGGAATAACCGAAAACTAGTGATATGTTTAGGAAAACGGCATTTCGATATGGTATGTTGTGTCCGCTCACAGATATATCTTTTCTCATTCGATGCTGCCTTTATTATGCAATTTTGATTTCTTAAGCTGATTAAACTTCTCTAATTTATTCCAAAGTAGGATTGTTATTCATATTTTCAAACATTATGAACATAAAGATAACTTTTTTTCCTAGATTTTTAATTCTTTATTTTAACGGTGTTATGTTTCGTTATTCATTTTTTAACAACCAGTTCCAAAGTTCAAGTTACTGGTTCAGAGGTAATGCCATCTGCCAGCGTACTTACACAGGCTGCAGTTTGGAGAAGTCAGCTATGGAATTATTGGCTCTCATTGAAACGAGAGATTGATCGTCATATGAGTCAACCTTCTTCTCCTGATATTCCTCCTGGACACGCCAACCCTGTTTGGGACAATGAGGAACTTGACAGTCTTTTTGCTCCATCTGATTTTATTGTGTCTTCCCATGCCCTTACTGCAAAAGAAGTTAGGCCTTATATGGCTTTTTTATGTGGGTTTTCAGGTGTGTTCTACTTCATAGATTTCTCTAATTTCTTATACTTCTCTTCTCTGATTTTTAGAATTCCTATAAATCACATTCCTCGCTCTCTATAGGCTTCGTGTAAGTTTGCTTTAATTTACCATCTTGTTTAATTTCCATTTTTTAAGTCTCAACAGTTGGAATAACTTTTATCTGTGTGTGGGATAGAGCCTGTTTGTTTATAACACACTCAATTTTCCCGTCTTTGTCTTACTCTATGGACTTTTCATTGGTACTTGTCACAGATCCACCTCCTTTCTAAGGCACTCCACCAAGGTCCAAAGGATTTTTCGAGGAATAACCACTCCATGATTATCTTCGTATTGGCAAGTTTGTCTTATTTGTCTCTTTCCTTACACGCATGGTTTCTCTGATGTTGAGATCTTTTGGGGGAGAGATTTCTGTATTGTACCAAGTTTGTTTACCATCTATTTATTTCGAGATTTATACATGTTTACTTTTCTCTAATGGTTTGTTTTCAGAGATATTTCAAAAGCTTTAGAATACTACGTGAAATCAGTGAGACATCAATTGACCTAAATTTCGGGCATGTGTTGGTCCAGTATGTCAAGGCTTTTGCCTAACATGTGCATGCTAAGGATTATGCTTACACTATTACATGGACTACTGGCTTCTAACAGCTTAATTTGGACTAGAGTACGCCCATCACATTCATCTGCTATTTTTGGAGGAAGGTTGCATAAGTTGGTTAATCTAGTTGGAAAAGCCATTTCTTATATCTACCCAATGTTTTATATATTTGAATATCTTTTTTAAACTCATCTCGAGTGGATCCAATCTTCTTCTCTTTGACTCTATTTTGTGGAACTTTCAGTTTTCCATGCACTTACTCTTCACGAGGTACACTTGCTTTTGAGGATGTGGTCCTCTAAAGAAACTGTTACCCTTATGGGCTGAGTTCATATGATATCTCTTCAGTTGACTCTGCACGATCAATGGAACCTTGTAGAGGATCCATAGGATGTTCCTATTTCCCTTTCTTTTTCTCTTGTTGATGATCTGCATTGATAGTTGGAGAAGGCCCACACGTCGGCATGTGTTCTGTTTCCTCCTTCTCATCCAGATTTGCTTGTCTTCAAGTTCACTTTCTTCCATGGTTGGGGGGCGTGGGTCAATCAGCAGGATGTTTCAGGTCAATGACCTCAACTAAAAGGTATTACCATATCAACATCCTCGAGCTTCTGGTCATACATAGCACTTTGGATGATTTTGTCTATTTTGTTAGGAAACATCTGGTCGTAATCCATTCTAACAATAGTGGAAGCTTAAACCAATTATAAAGGTGACACCCATTCTTGTTCCCTTTACGTTTGAATCTTGGATCTCCTTTTTGGGTCCACACATTCAGTATTCATCTTCTTTCATCTTTTTTTCTGGGTACATTCAATCTTGTTGCGGATCATTTTTTCCAACAGACATAATTTATCAGATCCTCATGTTTCCCAGTGGTTGTGTCTTCAGTAGAGTACACCTCAACTGGATGCATTTTCTACATCGCTCAGTATCATGTTACCTCTGTTTTGATCTGCAATTTTTCATCCATTTGCACATATCTTTATGTCCATATCCTTCCTAGGGTGAATTCGATGATTCACACCACTCCATGTCAATTCTTTTTGATTGTTTCTTACTTGCAGGTCCAACCACAGTTTCTACAGCTACTCCAGCTCCAACCTACTCCGCCATTACCTCTTCCTCCTACTCTGTCCCTTCTATGTAAACTATGGTCACCATCATTTTATCCAGCCTTTTATATCTGGTTTCATTCTGGCCCTTGATGAGAAGATCCACGTTGTTATGGCAAGATGCTTTGTTTTTAGCACATTTTACTGACCCTTCATTTATTGATGTATCAGTATAAATATAAGTATATCAGTATAAATGGAACATTTTCTGCCATTGGTCTTTAGGTCAGGGGATTTCATTTTCTTAAGGGGATGTTTTTTCTTTAAGACCCGTCAGTGGCAAGTAGCACAGATGTACTTAAGCTCATCAAATCTGTACTGTAAGGTGACTTAAAAGAATTATAGTGTACATGGTCACTAAATCCACACAATTGAGGTGGGGGTGTTCCACGGGTTAATTCATAGGTTTCCCTAGTAATATATTTGCTTCATTAATATGCCCATGCTGCACCTTGCTTGTTTGTTTGTTTTGGAATTTCGCACAAAGCTACTCGAGGGCTATCTGTGCTAGCCGTCCCTAATTTAGCAGTGTAAGACTAGAGGGAAGGCAGCTAGTCATCACCACCCACCGCCAACTCTTGGGCTACTCTTTTACCAACGAATAGTGGGATTGACCGTCACATTATACACCCCCCACGGCTGGGAGGGCGAGCATGTTTAGCGCAACGCGGGCGCGAACCCGCGACCCTCGGATTACGAGTCGCACGCCTTACGCGCTTGGCCATGCCAGGCCCTGCACCTTGCTAACCCATGGACTTCGTGGGCAAAGTGGTAGGGGATAGCTGCACATTCCTTAGACTGAATTAATAAGCAAATATCTGATTTTCGAAATAGGGTTTTCATGGCCATCTATTACACTGTTTCCTGTTTTGATAGTCATCTGGACTCTTTATCGCATTTTCTTTTTCTCTCCTTTCTTCTAGTGGAATGTTAGAGTTCTTACCACTTTCCAGTTCCATGTCACTTTAGTGGTGGACCATGGAGACATTCTCCTGAATGTGATTGATATATATATAATGCAAACAATAATACTGAACCTATTTATTTGAAAGTTGAGTGATGGTATTCTATTGGTAAAAGTGCAAGATGTCCTCCAAACTAGTATTCCATCTTCAAATGGGTTTATGAGAAGGCATGTTGTGTCTGGGGAGTCAACTATCAAAATTGCAGGTCACATTTTTAGGTGGCTAAGGCACTCGACTCCCTAATATGAGGATCGCGGGTTCGAATCCCTGTCACACCAAACATGCTTGCCCTTTCAGGTATTATAATATGTGGTCAATTCAACTATTCATTGGTAAAAGAGTAGCCCAAGAGTTGGCAGTGGGTGGTGATGACTAGCTGTTTTACCTCTAGTCTTACACTGCTAAATTAGGGGGGGTGGGTAGCGCAGATAGCCGTCGTGTATCTTTGCGCAAAATTCAGTACAAATGAAACCATTCATCCCATTGGTTGGGATCCGTCATCCTATCTCTACACGAATGTTGATTCCCAGTGGCTGAGTTTTGGTTTCATAGCTGGACTAATGAACATAGGTTTTCACATATATATTACAGGTGATCCTGTTTTCTCATTCACTTGAACTCGTGTTCACTGCTACCATGTGGTGGGTCATGCTGAATGAACATGGTGATTACTACGCTTTTTCCTCTTTTACTATCTCATGAAGATTTTTATACACAGAGTATGTTACTACTCTGGAGTGGTTTGTGTCTTATTGGTTTTGAGTAGGATATTTCACAATACAGGGACATCTTTATTATCACAAGCATCTGGATGTCAGGTTCTCAGATTGATAAAAATTTTTATCACTTTGTTGTCATATGCGCCGTTTACAGCTCGGTGGGTATGATATCTTCTTCTGGTCTACTAAACAATATAATCATTTTTTTGACTCCACATGAACGTTGGTTTTCAGTAGCTAGGTTTTGGGTTGTAATTAACTTGTTGATGGTATGATCCTCTTTCCCTCTCCCCCTTGAATGTCCATTTCTGTTGGTTGGGTTTTGGATTGTAGTTGAATTACCAACAGTATGATCCTCATCCTATCCTCACCTGCATGTCGGTTCCTGGTGACTGGATTTTTGTTGCAGTTGGTTTGTCATGTTTGGTCTGTTTTGCACTAGCAATTTTACACTTTGGGGCACATCCTCTTTATTACTACCCACATCACTGACATCAAAGGGATTGTGATTCGGATATAAAGTGGTTTTAATCTATATCGAACCATTGTCTTTTCCTTTTTGAATGTGCTCTAACAATTTTCTGCCCATGTTTGCAACATCTCTTTCTACCCATGGAGTAGAGTATATCTGCTTTTAAAAGTGGTGCATTCTACTACATATGATCATCTTCTATGACGATCTCTCCCTTTCTGGTGTTGTTCGAATGCTTCTTTCTTTCCCTCACACTGGTCTCTCCACATATTCAATTTGTGATACCAGTTATATCTGTGAGGGGGGAAAGGCATTGTATCAGAAGTTATAATTACCTTAAATTGATGATTATTTCTAATAGGTACTTGCCTCCTGTAATACGTCCCTACCTTCCTCCCCACTCAAAACTAGTTCTTCCATTATCAGTCAGATCTTGGAGTGATAATTTGGTAGAATCAGGTAGTCGCATGCATCATGAGGTATGTTGTACTGTTATTAGTGATTATCGCATGATGATTAACATGCAAAATGCAGTTGAATCATTTCGATTCTGGGGTGTCTGGGAAAGTCAAGACTTGTGACATGCTAAACATTTTACGTATAGAGGGCAGCACCGAAGAATAGCTCTATCTGTGAATGGAAATACATACCTATGGAAACACATTTTCAATATAGAAGAAATATAACTTTTGACTTAAAAAGTAAGAATATGTTTAAGTATATAAAATATTTTAATTAATCAATTCATTTTAACGCTCTAACACACACCTTTAACAGGCAAATGTTAATGTATTTAAAACTGTATTAAACCTCATACATATGAGTATTGTTATAGTTTCACTAACTAGCTTCTCTTCTGCAAGTAACTTCTCCATAACTTGCACATTTCCTTTAGTTTAGAAAAAGCTTACGTGCAGTAACATATGGAAATAAAGGTCTGTATAAATGGTATGATTGTATCAAATAGTCTTGCTTTTGCAAATAAAATAAACCAGTTTCTATATTTACGTTCTTGCACTGCAATACCATTATAACACACTTTTGCAAACAAGTGAAATCTGGCATTTAGCGTATAGCTTGCATGCTAATGAGGTGTTTCATGTTTACATGATAATGATACACTAACAAGTGTGGTTCGTAGACACATAAGAAACTATGTGTTGATGGCTGCTGCATGGTCTGTATTCAGAAAATGTGGAGTTGTAGGTGTTTCCGTTAGAAACAGTTTAATGAATTTCTGAATGACCAGTCAACTGTCTTTATTGTTCAGTGAGCTCACTCAAGGTTTGAAGGATGTGGAATTCCCAGCTATTCCATGGAAAGATTAGAATCAATACTCTGTTGAGAAGAATCAGATTTCTTTTGGATGATGGAGAGAAACGAACACGATTAAAGAGGATTAATAATTTATTTTTTAGCAAACAGTGCTGTTATCTGTAAGTGTCGTCCAGTGTAACTGTTGTCTTCTTCAGACATTCACCAATCTCATCTACCTGGAAGTTGCTCATGCATTCTATCCGTGATCTTTAATAAACTGGTGTTTTTCTTTGTATTCTGAATCTGGAAATGTTATACCAGGAAACTGGGAATGAAAGAAACTAAAATGTTTTGCAGTAATTTATAAATTTTACAAAAGTCAACGAACCTTTATGTTCATTAAAAAAAATAAAAGGTACTGATTTGGTGTTGCATTAAAGTATAAAATTTGGTCATTTTTATACTACCTACATTAGTTTTAAGAAAAACTGTTTTATATTTTTATATATATTTAAATATAACACGTAATTCATCAAATGTGGATTAATGCTTCGGTTAGCTGCTAGTAATCTTTAAACCTCACAAGTTTCAAATTATTACAAATAATATATTCTTTCATTTGAAACCTGGTTCACTGTTTAGAATATTGTTTTTGTGATCTGATCTGTCTGCTGAGCTATAAATTGTGAACGGATGTTTTTTATTTGTGATAAACATAATATTAGACTTCGGTTGTTTAAAAGACTTATTTGAAAAATCTGAAGAAGTTTTGGAACATTCTGAAAACTAATTTCTTTTCGTTTTTTAGTTGAGAGAAAACAGTTAAGAGAATTAGATAAAGAATGTATTTGAAATAAATCTATGCTACACATCACGTATCTGAACTTTCAAGCTGCAAAATATCGATATTTTTCCAAAGAAATGGATAGTCTGAGTGATGTTTAGTTATGTAATTTTAACATAGTTTTATTACACAGCGTAAGAGATCATATAATTTGTTAAAATCAGTTAATAGTAACTTAGTGATATGTGTAATAATTATGTGATTTTTTGATATTATGTTATTTTGTCAGGTGTATAGTATATATTAACTTTTTTAACTAATGTTATAGATTTATCATTGTAATCATGTGTTTTAAAGTGTATGGACTTAAGTGCACAGCATATTGATATATGCCATTTACTTATCATGTGTGACTAGAAAGTGTAAGCCTAACATAATCTTCTTATAAAATAAATAGTATATTTTTGTTGATTAGTATTTTTAAATGGTCCATCATATGTGAGTGAGTTGGCTTATTTGTATCTACATCTGTGTTTGCTGTATTAAGTAGTAAAGTATTGGTGTAGAATTCAGGAAATGACACTGGTATGTGCATTTTGTGGTCCAGGAAGTCATGAAATTATATTTTTAACCACTAGATTACATTTAAACAATTATGAAGTTGCATAAAAGATACAGTATTGTTGTAGTCGTTTTAAACTTAGTGATCTAACTTTTAAATTCAATTTAAAAAGAGAAGGAAAAGTAGTTAAAACTTTGTCTTGATTTCTGGTAGTGATGTAAAAACTTTACTCTTTAGTTGTGAATTTGTATATAAAATAAGATTTTAAAAGTTTGTTTTCAAATTCCTTCTGTTTCTGGGTTTGTACTGCTAAGGAATTTATGTAATAAAATGTTAAAATTAAAGTATGTCTTTCCTTTCAATGTGTATCCCAGTCTTCGGGTTCAGAAAGAGAGAGTTTTTGTTCCATGTGGGTTTCTTGTCATCAAAACTTTCCTTTCAATACTTCAAAAAAGAAAACCAGAAACTTTTTTACATCTTGACTTCACAAAACACTGCTATTAGCATAATTAAAATAGTGTTTGGGTCTATTTACATCATTTAAGTAATTTAATAGAATATTGAAAACTTTTAAATACAAATTTACTTTGAAAATATTTTCTTTAAAAGCAAGATTGTATCCACTGTCATTAAACTCATAATTTTAAAATCTGACGAAATTTTTGAGTGTGAATGTTTGTTCTACCATCATGAAAGCACGTGCAGTGTATAGATACATTATGAACACTGTAATGTAAATAATTGTATCCTTGGTTAATGTTATCATGTGAACTGTTAGGGTGTATTAAGTCTCAAGTAATTAACTTTTCACCTTGATTAACAAGTTATTTTACTACTAAGAACAGAGTTTGTTCTCGAATTCCACCCACACAATACACTCTAGCAACATCAATCTAACAACACGGGTACGCCTTCTGGTAGTTTAAGACTGTGCTCAAGTTAATGACACGCAGTAGGCCACCTGGTAGTCACAGGAGATAAATATATAAATAAATTACACGAGATTAAAAACTTAGCTTGATTCATCATGCACTCAGTTCAATTGGTCCTCAATAGGGGGAGACATTAGTAATAGCAATAGTATTCTAATGCATTTTCAACATTTTTTTCTTTTTAACTGTGCAGTTTCTTGTCTATACATATACTTATATGATACTTATTGCAGTACAGTATACAAAACATATTTAATTCAGAAAAGCATCAGTTTGAAACCTAAAGTTGTAAGGAAATTATCAAAATCTAAATGGAAATCACTGTCGATTTTGAATTTATTGCGCTCTGTTCCATAAACGTAAATAAATGACTGAATTTATGTAGATAAAAATTACGGTATTTAATATTTGTTTTATCGTCTTTATAAAATAAATTCCACTGCCACTATCAGAAGTTACTTAGTTGGTACAAAGAATCATGGTATGAGATCTTATTGGTTGCACTTTGTTGTGAGTCTATCTTCATTACATGTATTATAGGAATTGCATTATAATGTTTCTAAGGTTATGCATTACCAGGAACTTAATTTAACTTCCTATATATGTGGAAAGCTAGGTTGTTGTCACACTACACAAATACATAAGTCCCTACATGTTGCAGTGGTGTAATATATAAAACACTCTTTATTTGTTATTTGGGTGTTATCTTTTGTGCATCTTTGGTGCTACCAAACTTAATTACATGGCAAAAAAAAAAAAAACTAAAACACTACGTCTAAAGATTTTGGTAAATTGTTCTTTTGTTTTCCTGCTGTAGTTAAATTTCAAAAGTATATTTATTGTGACTTTTAGCAGAAAGCATATCAGCATTATACTTGCAACAATAATTGCATGTAAGAATGAAACATGATTGTCTTAGGACAATTTTTATATTTGTTGTAAACAGTGTGATACTTAACACAGTTAACACTAGGTGGCTTATCACAAAATACGGTATCAGAATTATGCTTTAATTTGATCTTTACTGGATAAGTTACACAGAGCACGTGTATATCTGTAGTCATCTGTACATTTTTAAACACACCTAAACTAGGTGTCTAAACATATGTTCAATACATCATCAGTGAAAGGTAAAATATTTGTCTCTTCTGGTACAATCGTAAATATAAAAGTAACAATCGGCCCGGCATAGCCAAGCGTGTTAAGGCGTTCAACTCGTAATCCAAGGGTCGCGGGTTCGAATCCCGGTCGCGCCAAACATGCTCGCCCCTTCAGCCGTGGGGGCGTTATAATGTGACGGTTACTCTCATTATTCGTTGGTAAAAGAGTAGCCCAAGAGTTGGCGGTGGGTGGTGATAACTAGCTGCCTTCCCTCTTGTCTTACACTGCTGAATTAGGGACGGCTAGCGCAGATAGCCCTCGAGTAGCTTTGCGCGAAATTCAAAAGCAAACAAACAAAAGTGGCAATCAGTTCGCAGTTGCATTTGTAATGTTTCTTTAACATAATACATCAGTTTACATTTAAATAAAATATGCAGTATAATTACAATCACAAATTTATAGAACCAACAAAATAAGGATGTTTGTCATGTGTACACTCAACCTGAAATTATTTTGTATTTTATAAGATACTAGTTTATAAGAACTCCAGTGTTGGCAATGTAGGATGTACAATGCACAGGGGCCCACAATGCCCTAATCCAATTAACTTTTAAAAAAGTCTGCTAGTGAACAGTGGCAAACTGGAAACAGCAAAGTTTTCAGAAAGACTACAATGTCAGCAATTGGCAATTATTGTTTTGCCAGTCATTCTACATTTGTATTTGTAAAGGGCCAAAGAAGGCCCAAAATGTATCCCACATAGGGTCCACAACTAAGTACGGCTGCGACTGATGAACTCTAGCTACTAAAACGTACCTAATAAGATAAAATTGATGGGTCTTGTTCAGATTCACACAGGATTATTGAAAGTATGTGTTATCAATCATACAATATAGACGTAAGAAATGTTATGAAGTGTTATTTTTTCGTATAGTAGGCTTCTTTATAATCACTCACAGTTAAAGACCTAATTTTACGTATTTGCTTAAGAAAACATTATATATATTTTATAGCATGCATTGGTTTTCTTTCTTGTTATTCTTCCACTCGGAGAAACAGACTCATTAAAAACTGAGTCTATTGGAAATTATAAGTTTCAGTTCATTAATGTTTTGAACATACCAACAAGTTATGTTTTCTGTCTTCCATTATTTCCTGGACAAATGTAGAAATTGGCTTAAATTCTTATTGGATAACTGAGCCATTCTCTTATTCTTAATGTCCTGCAATTCCATAAAAACTTTCAGTTTGGGATCTCAATGGTGTTTTAAGTTTCTTCTAAACTATCCCAAGTCCGTAAAGTATTTATTAGTAAGGACTACTCAGTGAAAGTAAAGAAAAGTGTACAACCACACATATCTGTGATATCTACTGCCAAGGATTAAGTTAATGAAACCTAATTTTTCATCAGCTCTATTCATAACACACCACAGCAGAATTAGCGCAAGGATTTGTTAACAATGTGTTATTTATTTATCTTATCACCATATTTTAACAAAGTGTTATTTATTTATCTTAACACCATGTTTTAACAAAGTGTTATTTACTTATTTTAACACCATATTTAACAATGTGTTATTTATTTAATACCATATTTTGACAATGTGTTATTTATTTATCTTAACACTATATTTTAACAATCTGATATTTATTTATCTTAACACCATGTTTTAACAATATGTTATTTATTTATCGTATCACCATATTTTAACAATGTGTTATTTAATTATTTTAACACCATATTTTAACAATGTGTTATTTATTTATTTTAACACCATATTTTAATAATGTGTTATTTAATTATTTTAACACCATATTTTAACAATGTGTTATTTATTTATTTTAACACCATATTTTAACAATGTGTTATTTATTTATCGTATCACCATATTTTAATAATGTGTTATTTAATTATTTTAACACCATATTTTAACAATGTGTTATTTATTTATTTTAACACCATATTTTAACAACGTATTATTTGTTTATTATAACACCATATTTTAACAACGCGTTATTTATTGTAACAGCGTATTTTAACGAAGTGTTATTTATTTAGCTTAATGCCATATTTTAACAATGTGTTATTTAGTTATCTTAACACCATGTTTTAACAATGTATTATTTATTTATCTTAACACCATATTTTAACAACGTATTATTTATTTATTTTAACACCATGTTTTAACAATGTGTTATTTATTTATCTTAACACCATATTTTAACAACGTATTATTTATTTATTTTAACACTATATTTTAACAACGCGTTATTTATTTATTTTAACAGCGTATTTTAACAAAGTGTTATTTATTTATCGTAATACCATATTTTAACAAAGTGTTATTTATTTATCGTAACACCTTATTTTAACACAGTGTTATTTATTTATCGTAACACCATATTTTAACACAATGTTATTTATTTATCGTTACACCATATTTTAACAGTGTTAATTACTTACTCATTTAAATAGCCTCATTTTAACAGAAGAACTCGCAAATCAGTAAAATAGAAATTTTCAAAATTTTTATTTTATTATATATCAAGTAGGAATAAAACATTAAAGACAATGAAATGAAAGTTATCTAAATTATATGGAGAAATGTTTCCTTTTTTTATGTTTTCCAGGAAGTTTATTGTTCCAGTTCTACATGGTATTGATGTTTTCTAAGGAAGCTTTTAAAAGTAATTTAGTGGATATAAAAGTTTTGTTTACTGAGACATGTAATTGGTGATTTGAAGAAATCATGAAAAAATTATTTAGGTTTCATTGATATTTTAATTATTTTTGTTCATTTTTGCATAACCAGGTGTCTTAACAACGAAAGTAGTTTTACTTTAGCGTGTGATGTAGAAAGTTAGTGTTCTTTGGGAGGCTTACCTCAAGGTGAGTGAATTTTTCTTGTAATTTACGAATCTACGTGTTACAGGCATTTCTGTTAGTAAAGTAAGGCTTAAATATTTTACTTTCAGAACTTCGGTTCACCCCTGGGTGAAGAGTGTGACATCTGTGGGAAGAGACTCTACCTAATGGAGAAAATGGAGGCCAATGGATTACAGTTTCATAAGAAGTGCTTTCGATGTGTGCACTGTAATTGTGTGCTGAGGTGTGTTGTACATGTATTAAATTGTGACCTTCTATTTAAATCATTTTGTGATCCCTTATCAATTAAATACATCATTATCAGATTTTTAGACTTTTCTTTCAAAAGTGACTAAACTGATTTCATGGTACTACTGGTTTATATTTTTAAGAATTTTATCCTCAAAGGTGTAAGATGTTATAAACCATTTAATGTTTCACAGAATGTCGTTGTTAGTGTTTTGTGGTAAACTTAGACATGAATATTTCATGTGGTGCTTTGTTTGTTTACCCCAATTAAGGAATTCTAGACCATGTTAAAGGAATTTTAAACATCACTTGATTTTATATTTAAAACTGAGAGTATTTAAGAGTTGCCATCTTCAAGGGTTATGTTTAATTTCGGGTACAGTGATAAGATTGGAAGTGGATAGTTATGAACTTCTAGAATGATTTACCTGATGATGTGATTTATGTGCAGATCTGACAGTTGCCATGTTTAGGGGTTATGTTTAATTTAAGGTACAGTGATAAGATTGGAAGTAGATAGTTATGAACTTACAGAATGATTTATTTGTTGATGTGATTTGTGTTCAGATCTAAGAGTTGCTATCTTCAGGGCTTATATTTAATAATACAGTGATAAAATTGGAAGTAGATAGTTATAAACTTATAGAGTGAAATATCTGATGATGTAAAATGTGTTGTTTTTCCAGTTAGTTCAAATATTTGATCTGTGTGGATGTTAATAGCTACATTTATCTAGATATTAAGTTTTGATGATTGTTTCATCAATGAAAGGGGGCGTGTTGTTTTTGTGTTAACAAATATAAAACATGTTCACTGTTTGGGGGATGAGTAGACAAGTGTTGATACCTGGTGACTCAACATTAAGATTTTTTGAATATGCATCATTAAGTAGAAGTTTAACTTCCATACTTAATGGGAAGAATTTAAAACTGTATTTAGTTGTAAACTGATCACTAGTATATTCTTAAAGAAAGTTTTTATTGTAAGGCTTGACAAATTATGTTAACTTCCCATGTTTGATACAATTACTCACACAAGACAGTACTGTACATATCCGTGGACTTTAATACTTCCTAAATTATCCATGCATGGAGCCCAGTGAGGTGAATATATTTAAACACCCTTTCTTATATTATTTGTCTTAAAGTGCAAACTAATAATGCTCTAAGTAAATTTCTCATATGGTAGTTGAATATTTATTTCATTTAATGAATTCATTTCTGTAACTTATTTTGCTGTTTTCTTTGGTACCATAATTATTGTTTATTTAAAACACTTATCCCATTACCTTTTTATCTGTTTTAGTTATAAGTAATTCCTTGTCCTGAATTAGGTTACGTATGTAGTATGTTTCCATAATTACATCTGCAAAAAAATTTTAAAGCCAAACATTTACAGCCAGTTTATTTACAAAAACTGCCTAACTCAAAAGGGTTTAATTAGATTTAGATTATTGCTTTACAATTATTAATTAGTTTTGGATGAGTGCTTTACAATAATTAAGTAGTTTTGGATTAGTTCTTTACCTAAAAGAATCAAGAGAGACGTACATAGATTTATATTGGATATATTGGTTGCAGAAAGAATTGAGGATAGTTAAAAATATCTTTTAAACCTCCACTGATTTGTTTGTTTGTTATTTCCAAAACATAAAAGCTAGTACAGTGTGGACAAAATGTTATTTTGCTTATAAGATCTATCTGAAAAACTAACAGCCCTCAAATACTTTTACAGACCTTCCTGTGTGAGTAACTATATAACATTTAAGTTTTTTACATCTATCTCATATGGGTATCAATCTTACAGAAACCAGTTGAACATTTATTAAATGAGTTTTAATAACAGTTAAGTACAAAATAACAATAGAGTGAAAGTACCTGCTAAAAATAATATATAATTTACAGGCGGGACTAAGCCCCTTTGGGGGCATTCCATTAGTGACACAATAATTTATTAAAAGTAAATGAAATTACACTGAATATTTTACTTGCATATTATATCAAATTACATTACATGCTGTACCAAACTTGCAAAGAAGAAATAAAACCTTTGCTATAATAATTTTGTCTATTTTAGAGACAGCCCCTAACACCTAATTTAAAATAGTAAATACTTATGATATTATCAAGTTCAGTGGTGTACAAAATTCACGTGTAAAAGTGTAGTTCCTCACAGAGATCTGGTGTGTATAAAAAAAATTAAAATACAGATACTTTATACTTTAGTATGTTCCTGTTCTGTATGTATTTAACACATTCGTGAAATTGCACATATGAGTGACTGTTTCTGTATATTAAAAGTATTCAAACCTGAATTTAATACACCAGCAGCTGTTTGGATTCATCAGATAGTTTTGAAAACGCCTATGATTTAATTGTTTCGTATGTCAACTAGGATGCTGGTTTCAGTACGTATGGGCATGAGGGATTCAAGATGTGTACCTGTTAACGGGCACTTTAGTACCGTTTTTATTATCATTAGTTTCTAGAAACATCTCTCACAATGGTGGAAAGTGTCAGGAGAAAGTGATACCTTTATGTAAGTTGTCATATACTTTTGAATATTGCACATAATTCTCAAACTACAAAAAAAAACATGTTAAATTCCATTTGTGCTTGTGGAAAATTTTGCACAAAGTAACGTCCTGGTCTTCTATCTACTCTGTGGTCAGTTTCAGGTGCACAAGGAACACCCCTTCCTCGACCAATAGCCCTTCCAAGGTGGTGTACTAGTCTTCTAAACTTTGATTTAGCTTCAGATATACGCTGTTAAACGTTCCGTTTCAGATCTTTGTTTTGTAAGATGTAGGTGTGGCATGAGCTGACCCATCTTACTTAGTCATCCAGTAGATGGGCTCTTTTTCTTTGTCAACAAAACTTCTTGGGTCACAACATTGCACTTCAGCATATAACTGAGCAGGTTCTGTAAATATTCTTATCAGACTTTCTCTTGCGTGGTCAAATAATACTTGAAAGTAACAATCCTAATGATGACTTGAAAAGGTCAAACCGTTGTCCTCAGCTTTATTAGTAAAAGTATTAATACCTATACCAGTCATCCTGAGATACAATCCTGTTTATAGTCATTGATGTAGTTATAACACCTCCTGCATACCGTATTTCATCAAACTTAACTTTTTGCTTTTTCTACGAGCAGAAAAAAAAACAAACTCATCTGACATCTTGACTTTACCACATTCCTCAACATACAGAAACTTTGGTCAATCATTGTTGCGCAAAACTTCGTTCATTTGTTTTGTTTCACACATCCATCTGCTCTCCGACATGGCCAAGTGGTTAGGGCGCTTGATTCGTAATCCCTGGTTCACGAGTTCAAATCCTCATCACACCAAACATGCTCGCTTTTTCAGCCGTGTATGCGTTATAATGTTACGGTCGAACCCATTATTCGTTGGTAAAAGAGTAGCCCAAGTGTTTGCGGTGGGTGGTGATAACTAGCTGCCTTCACTCTATTCTTTCACTACTAAATTAGAGACAGCTAGCGCAGATAGCCCTCGTGTAGGTTTGCGCGAAATTCAAATTCGCTTGTTTGAAGCTATTCTGATATAAGCGTTATATAAATTGAAAATGGACTTTAAAAATGTAACACTCAAAATTGTTTCATATCCTATAGCCTCTGTTTTCGTTGTAGCATCATGTGACTTTGAATTTTATAGTATAACCAGAAACTTTATCAAATCTGGGAAAAAGAGCTTTGGAGTGACCTCTAGATGACCCGAACACAGACACAGGACTATGACATGGTTTTGAAAATTTGAATGTCGTGACCAGTCGCAGACCCTATAGTATGCACTCTGCTTGTTATATAACTGTCTAACTTATGCATAAAATTATTTATATTGGTAATATAATAATTTTAGAGCTGAAATACAAAACTAGAAATATTTTCTTAAGTCTTATTGTTGTCGGTAAGATTCACCAAAATGACAGGCACAATAATCCCATTAATATTTGTAAGTTGATATCATAACAATGTATTATTTTACCATTATACAACTTGAACACCTACAAGTTTCACACAGTACCGATTCATGTAGAAGTTGTAGCTGATAAGTTTAACATTTTCTTGGGGAACAATACGTTCTTTTCTGAGGTAGACCTATACCAAATATGAATATCGGCGAAACTAAACTATCTCTGAAACTCCTTTATTACAAAATAAGAATGATCAAACTGCTATTTATATGAGCAAAAATAAACTTAGTATAGTAATTTATTCACAGTCTCATAAAATCACTTCCCGAGGATGTGTTTATATTATTTAAGTGGACACATTGAATGGCAAGTGCTGATTCAATATTCATAATGATATTTGCAGGGTTCTTCGACTTTATCATTTTAGAAGGTTTGTGCTTTTGGTACCTACTGGCTTGTCTCGCCTTTTCTGACGTTATTTATTGTTTTAATGTTCGAACTCTATAGACTGTTTTCAGCTTTAAAAGTAGGCCAGGGAATTGCTCAAACTATACAATATTTAATAATTTTACTCAGATTTTTACACAAAACATAAGGCTGTGAGGTAGTGGTTAGAAGAGAAGTATGGTGCAGTAACTTGTAAGTACGTCTATGTAGCAGGCAGTAATGCATGGACAGGTCTACACAATATTCTGGGCCTGTACATTGGAAAGTTACCGGGAATCTTTATCTATAGCATATGTGAACTTCTATTAAAATAGACTAATGGTTTACTGAATGCAACGCGTTTAGCCATTTATAACACTTTCCTCAAGAGGCTATAAATGTGTTTTATATTTAACTTCAGTAAAGCCAGGAAGAAGATGGTATGAATGTTAAGGCTTTAATTTATGAAACTGAGTTTAAATGTTATTAAGTGATAAACTTTAACATTTGAGAGTACACCAGGAGTTTGCTAGGTTGCATTGTGCGCCAATCTCTTACTGGTAATACACAGGTAATCCATATGAGGTTGACGAATTTGTGATAACTGAAAACACAACTCTTGTGAAGTTAGTGTTCTGAGCATACGTGTTCATAACGTTTTCTTATTATCTCTGTAATATATTACACTTGCTTGTCACACACGAGTGCATACATGATAATATATTATGCTACAACACCAAAAACGTATTACAGTGAACAAGCTGATATAAATATTGGTGGTGATCTTCCATATGAATAAGTGAATTTTTGCACAACTTCAGAGTGCTTAGCAGCACTCACATTAGTAAAGGTTGGGTGTGCTCAAACACTTTCAGCGACCATGGAGCTGGTGCCTATATAAATCTTTAACAGTTTCAGTGTAGTTTCATTTTCTACCCAAACTCTGATATGTGCATGAATAGCTATCATTTTGTTTATATCGTGTATACACACAAACGTATATCAAAAAGTGTACTAGCACTCTCTATGTAGGGATGGCACGGACACTCGTATTAAAGTGATACAAAAGTAAGTCATCTGGATTTTCTTCTCTGAAAGTCATCAGAAGCTAGCTATGAAGAGCTATCTGGTATAGTCGCTCTGTTTTCGATGTATGTGCCACTTTTCAGCTATCTAGAGCGACCAGTAATTAAAAAATAGGCTAATAGCCAAACCAAGATTCCTTATTTTTAGTTCATTTTCTGTTTTAATAGGCCTAGCTCCTATCTCTTTCTAGCAGTAATTATAATTTTATCATCATTTGATAGAGCAAAATAAACTTCACAATTTTTGACTAACTATTTTATTTTTATTATTTCTCTGCGGAAATTATAAAGCTTCAGAATACACTCTACAACCTAGTAATTCACGTACATTATCTTATAATAAAGTAAAGAAAGAAATGCAAGGAAAACTAGTATTACTAAATCTAAAAGATAAGATCTGTGTAGAGCTGGCTACTGACATTGAAAGAAGACACCAACAAAATAGGCACCGAAACTTACATACCACTCGATCGGCTAACGATCATGTAGCAGATGTAGCTGTCTCAACGTTACTCGGAGAGTAAAACCTCTACATTACTGGCTTCTTCACTGGCGAAACAAAAATAATCAAAATTTCCATTCGTGACATGTTACTCTATTGCAAAATGGTAGTATAAGTTAGCCTAAGGAAAGATGGAATGATGGAAGCTGAGAATCTGTTCAAATACCAAACTAGAAATATAGGGATTGTATTCTCAATGTTAAGTCGAGACGGCTATGTAGTGATTAGACGGATCAAACGGTATGTTCATTTTCGTCTCTGTCTTGTTTGGTTCTTTTTATTTCAGGCTCATTAGCCAGCTCTAGATCACTTTTTTATTTAACGATATATTTTCCCAGTACTTTTATATATTTGCCCAGCATGGCTAGGTGGTTAAGGCACTCGACTCGTAATTTGAGTGTCGCGGATTCAAATCCTTATCACACTACACATGCTCGCCATTTCAGCCGTGCAGGCGTTATAATGTTACGGTCAATCCCACTATTCGTTTGTAAAAGAGGAGCCCAAGAGTTGGTGGTAGGTGGTGATGACTAGCTGCCTTCCCTCTAGGTTTACACTGCTAAAGTAGGGATGGGTAGCGCAGATAGCCCTCGTGTAGCTTTGCGCGAAATTCAAAAAACAAACAAACGCTCCAGTCTTACACTGCTAAATTAGAGACGGCTAGCGCAGATAGCCTTCGTGTAGCTTTGCGCGAAATTCAAAACAAACCAAACAAACTTATATAAAATTTACTTTCGATAAATGTAGAAATATAAATATAGAAACTTGGAATAATCACGCTGGACTTCATATTCTCTATTTTATCTTGTTTGTTTTTTTCTTGTGCATTTTATTAACATCACTTGCGACCCCCAGTGGCTCAACGGTATGTCTGCGGATTCACAACGCTAAAAACTGGGTTTCGATACCTGTGTTTTGCAGAGCACAGATAGCCAATTGAGTTGTTTGTGTTTAATTCAAAACAACAACAACAACAGCATCACATGTAAATTTGTTGTAGAAAATTTATTAGATCTTCATAACTAGAATAGTAAAACGTTTTAAAATTTCTTTTAAAACGTAATACTTAAACACTGTGCTCTATTGTCAATGTTTCTCTTATTATAAAGTTTATATAACTGTATCATTTAATTTTTTTCTTACTTCCACGTTTTATGATGTAGACTGGAAAACTACAGTACTAATGAAGGAAAATTGTACTGCACTCCACACTTCAAACATCTTTTCATTTCAAAACAAGTTCACGAGGCGAGAGAAGACCATTTGGTTGATAACGAACCAGAAGAATGCAGCTGAAATTAAAAACAATGAACATTGGATGTTAACAAGATGAAAGTCTGGAAAATTGTATAACTCTTTGTCACTCTTGTTATAAATCTATCGTTTGCTTAGAAATACAAGTAACTACAGTAAATCGTGGCTAAGCCTGACCATTTTTAATTTTTTTTTTTATAATGTAGCGAATATTGATGATTAAATCGTTCGTTTTTCTAAAAAAAAATTTATTGTATAGGAAATTAAAAACCAAAATGTAGTCACTTTACACCAAATAAACGTAGAATTAATGAAAAGTTCAAAAAATAAAAATAGGGTTAGGTTGTATAGTTTTATTAAAAAAAATTAATGTTTTATTCCGGGTTTTACACATCAAGAAAAATGGTGTTACTTGGGAAAAATAAAGGTTAAATAACTTATTAGTGCTGTGGAAAATTTTCAAATAATCGTTATTAACGCTATTGTCTGCATGTTTTTTCCTTACGTCAACGTTTTTCAAACTGGGGTCCTTGACTCAAAATAGTGTCGGAAGTCTAATTTAGGTAGTGTATATAAAGAATGGACTTAAGGAGTTTTACATTTATGACCTGTTTGTGAACTTTAAAATTTTAAATAGTGTGGGAAAAAATTGGTCTTCCAGTTTCATATTTCTGTATAATATATATTTTGTTTTACTGACAGTTTATAAGGGTAAAAAGTATATTTAATTCTGCTTGAATTTAAAAATATATATATTATAAAAACATCCTACTCTGAGGATTTTGTGTCAAAATGTTAACTTCTGTTTATTTGAAAGTAAATTTGAAACTATCACTTGTACATGAAAGTGATGGCTTTCAAAAGTATTTTTGAACACCAGTTATATAAACTGTTACAATTTACAGTATATATGCAATGTATTTACTTACGCATTCTAAAATATGTTAGATCTACAGATCAAAAGGCCAGTGGTAGTGTTTGGGATAATTAGGTTAAGTGTTTTTATTATACTTCTGCTCACTAGGTCATTAGTACCTTATAAAATTACATATGTTGTACGAGTAAGAAATATATTCAAAGTTAAAAGTTATACCTGATCATAATGTACACGTAATGATCTCAGATTCTTCTTCTGATCTTGGTTTAGCCCCTTCTCATTCTCCAACCAATAATTCTTAGAATTTTTTTTTCTGATCTTAAGTTTAAACCCACGATGCTCCAAGTAGTATTTCTGATTTATGTTTTATTTTCACCAGTAAAGAAAATTTTCTTCATTGTGATGACTGAATATAATAGTGCCCCCTGCTTGTAGTTGCCAGAATAAAGATTGATACATATTTCTGGCCCGGCATGGCCAAGCGTGTTAAGGCGTGCGACTCGTAATCTGAGGGTCGTGGGTTCGCATCCCCGTCGCGCCAAACATGCTCGCCCTTTCAGCCGTGAGGGCGTTATAATGTGACGGTCAATCCCACTATTCGTTGGTAAAAGAGTAGCCCAAGAGTTGGCGGTGATGACTAGCTGCCTTCCCTCTAGTCTTACACTGCTAAGTTAAGGACGGCTAGCGCAGATAGCCCTCGAGTAGCTTTGTGAGAAATTCAAAGAAACAAACAATACACATTTCTGTTTCTTAGAATTTACCCGTTCCCCTAGTAGCCTAACGGTAGGTTCGAGGGCTCAGGAGGCTAAAATTGGGATTCAATAACCCACTTATTTTCGCATAAATAAACTGTTAGTATTTATTACAGTAAATATTAAGGGATACGAATAAAGTCAGCGTTATAAAATGAAAATAAATTCCATATGGACTTAAGGGCAATTTATTGGTTCAGCTAAAATACCACTGTACAAGTGTTGAATTTTTTAACTCGGATATCAGGGGCGTAGATTTTTTACACCCGATGAGGGGGATGATTTTTGCAACCACTTATGTGAACTGTTCAATTTGCAAATTGGTAATCTGTGATTACGTGAACCTGAAAGCTGTAAACATGCAGTCACACAGTAATCTTGTTGTCATGATACTTGCATGTATACTTAGGCCTACTGACTGATACTTACTATCGCTTAGATCGAAAAACTTAGAAGCACGCCTATATTAAAGATGTACATTTCGGCTACTGAAAAAGCCTACATCTACGCCTAATTATGTAATTCGATTGGTAAGAACATGAGAATCACAAGAACAAACACACAATTTGTTGGCCTGTGATGCAGTGAAACAATTCAACAGACCAAACTATAGGGGAGGATGATTGTACGCACCATACCCCTCACCTAAAATGAAGGGGGGATGTATATCCTCCATCCCCTTCAGGATCTACGCCCCTGACATATATAATGGTTTTAGTTATATACTATAGTTGCATTTGTACAAAATTCCGCTAGATAATGTTTCATATTATTTGTTAATGACCACAAGTCTCGAATTCAGACGTTGAATATAAATGATTGCTAGTGAGTTTACGCTGTAGCAAGATACAGAGTTAACCGAGACGTTGACTGATACCGGTTTGATAAAACTAGTGATAAGCAATTAATACACTCGCAAAGAAAATATCTTTACTAATTTTTATTTTAAATCTATTTAACGAATCGGTACTCAGTATTTGTTGTTTTATGTAATATCGAGACGTTACGTAGAAGATGTTAAAATATGGCACTATACTTCCAAAATCCTTTTAATTACGAATTGTTTCGCTGAATAATTCGTTTCACGAAACTCATATATGCGGGTTTATCGATTTTTTTATTATCGATTATAATGTGGAATCTTCTTGTTGTGTGTACCAAATCATCAATGTTTTAGAAGATATATGTTTTTAGTTAAGTAAACTGTTTGTCAAAATCCATAAAAATATATCTGTTTGTTCTAATAAGGGTAACTTCTATTATTGTATTTGTCTACGGGCAAAATAAATTATTTTTTATGAATACGAAATCAGCTTTTATTCTATTCATAATTAGGGAGTACGGTGTAATAAAAAGATTGTAGAAAACTAGCTCATTTTCCCACATCTAAATGAGTCGTTAATTATGATACGACTAACGACCACAGCGTGAAGTGATACACAGAATCTACTACTAGGTGATTGTATGATAAGTCATCTGGGCCGTATTTTTTATTTGCCCCTGCATTATTAATGATGTTATAATGCATGATTTTAATTTGTTGGTTACATAACTATATTGTTTGAAACATAAAAATTGGGGTCCTCTAAAAAGTGCCTTAATAAAAACAGCAAGTGGTTCCCCCTTTAAGTTAATGGAACTTTTACTATAGTGCAAGTGGCTCAGGGCTCAAATTCTGCACGCGAGAGACGTAAACATGAAATTACTGCAAGAAAAAAAAACAAAACTTTACCCCAGTGACACTGAGATAAGGCCCGAAAACGTGCTTTCTTTGTTATGGTAGTTTGAAATGTAAAAAAATAGTGACCCATTAACAACTGGTAGAGAATTCATCCTTAGATATTAGAGCACTCGATTTCGTGCTAGAGGTCTGGAATTCGATACCAACCCCAACCGACCACATTAGTAAACTTAGAGGTCTTGAAGTATTTCGTGGCATAGTTTGACAAAATGCAATTTCGCCTTTACCAACAAGAACATGCTTATAAATAGTAATTAGTAATCAAAGGTCAGTTGTGAGCAAAATAAATTCAACGTTCCCACTTCTCTTTAGACTAAGCTTTTCCCATTTCCTGAAGGAATTACATTCCTCAAGCATGTTGTGCAAAGCTCACGTGTCTTACTGTAAGATCCTTAAATACCTTCGCTGTTGGATTAATAAACAAAAGGAAATCTTCAGCAACCGCGGCACTAGAAATTGTTTCAGGTGCGCCAGCAATGTCAAGCGTGGGGCACGCGTGCACCCGATTAGATCTTATTACTCATCATAGATCCTACTAACTCACCTTCAAATTGAAATTGGGCCCGGCATGGTCAAGCGTGTTAAGGCGTGCGACTCGTAATCTGAGGGTCGCGGGTTCGCATCCCCGTCGCGCCAAACATGCTCGCCCTTTCAGCGATGGGCGCGTTATAATGTGACGGTCAATCCCACTATTTATTGGTAAAAGAGTAGTCCAAGAGTTGGCGGTGGGTGGTGATGACTAGCTGCCTTCCCTCTAGTCTTACACTACTAATTTAGGGACGGCTAGCACAGATAGCCGTCGAGTAGCTTTGTACGAAATTCAAAAACAAACAAACAATCAAATTGAAATTAATTAAAAATGGATTAGATTAAATTAATCCATCAAACTTTGGGCGTGATCAAATACGTCAATCGAGAAAGGGTTTGAACTCCTGTGTCTAAAACTCTAATTAGATCTCAAATCGGTCAAGAGATGAGAGAGCTGTGAGCTAAATCTTTGGACTTGAAAAAAATCAGATCCGTTCTATAAGCCACTTTGCCGCGAATAAAAAAACAAAGAAAACCAAATTAAAAGATTTTTTTTTCCAAAGTAGTTACATGTCGCCAAAATTTCATTAGGTGAGAAATAAGAAATGATAATAAGAGCAATCTTATGTAAATGTTTTGTGTTTATCGCTGTATAAGTTTCCGAGATACACACAGACAGACACATGGACCCAGTTGCAATACGATAATTACTTCACAAAATACAAGCATGAAACTAATAACACCTCTAAGTTATAACTTTGAAACCGAAAACAAAACTTGATCTTTACAGCATGATCGTGACACGTGAAAAGATATATGATAAACTATCATTGCTAATACTGACAAATTATTACAGAAAAAAAACTTTATATTAGGGCCTAAAACATATCAAATTAAACTAACAAAATAATTCCACGATAAAAAGGTCGTAGCTGGCGAATACAACAGCGTTATATTGGTTTCCCAATATACACTTTAGGCTTGGTTAACTGCAGTAACATAATGATATAATTAAGACATGGATGGAGACGTTTTGATAAAATGATATCAAAGATAGAAAAAACATTGTTAAAACCACCAATATGTTAACAATAAATCTCTGTATTTTTACTACCTTGAACAAATGAGATGATGAAAAATAGAAAAAGTAATTATAATATAAAATACTAAATTTAAAAGTGAGTGGTCGATGCGATTTTCCATACCTATCTCTGATAAAACAAGTAACATGACAACCAACGTTAGAAATGTTGTAGAGAACTCAGATCCGCGATCCTGCTTAGCAGGCTAATAATTTAGCCAAATGAATTTTTATCTGTCTCAGATTCTGCCAGTATCATTTCCTTTCACTGGATAAAACTGGCTTATTGAACCATCTTAATGGTCTTCTATTCTAGACCTACCTGGAATTAGTTTTTATCTCTTCTTCTTCAAAAGGACCGCCATGGCCAGGCGGTTAAGATACTCGGCTCGTAATCCTAGGGTCGGACTAAATATGCACGCCCTTTCAGCCGTGGGGGCGTTATAACGTGATGGTCAATCCCACTATTCGTTGGCAAAAAAAGAGTAGCCCAAGAGTTGGTGGTGGGTGGTGATGACTAGCTGCCTTCCTTCTAGTCTTACATTGCTAAATTAGGGACAGCTAGCGCAGATATCCCTCGTGTAGCTTTGCGCAAAATTCAAAACAAACCAAAAACCAAATCTTCTTCAAAAATAAAAAAACAATAACAACAACTGCAGGTTCATGAAAGAAATGCCACACTTAAGATTTCTGTAGTTAAACTGTTGGCAATAAACAAATTATAAGTTTTATAAGACAATGCACATAGCTTGAGACTCTTATCTAATTCCGTCTTTGCCCCCTTACCAGTGGCACAGCGGTATGTCTGCGGACTCGCACTGCTTTCGATACCTGTGGTTGTTAGAGCACAAATCGCCCATTATGTAGCTTTGTGCTTCATTCCAAACGAACTAATTTCGTCCTTATAAGTGATGGCATTCGAGAAAAGTTAACTAAAACATCATCCAGTTAGTAGAGAGAAGAATTCAAGTTTGATTCAGCCCGTTTTTTCACTACTTCTGGAAAACTGTCGTCTTTTTTTAGACGAAATACCACCCTTAACTTTTTCACAGAGCTGGCATGGTGTAAAAGTTAGCGTTGCGGGCTGTGGAAGAAAAAATCCAAGGTTCGCTCTGTCATCCCGCTGAATATGCTCCGTATTTTTAGCTGTGGATGTGTTATGAGAGTAGCAATCAGTCTCGTTACTTGATTGAAAGCCCTCCATAGAGTGGGTGTTGCTGACTGCTTGCTTTCATTTCGGCCTTGCTTTTAGCTCGTGTAAATGAAGACCCGTTCAGGACTACAATATTAATAATAAAATTTCAATAGTTAAACCGCCTAATCATCGCTTTCAAACCACAAGGAGAAACGACTGTATCAGAGAAAAATAATATTAATTTTCGTTCTTATAATAAACAGAGTGACCCTGTCCGCCAGGTGTTATTGTTTTATCCGGAATATACAACAATTAAATATGTCAAATACTAGGACTCTCCCTCTGAGTTTAAACATTTCACATCAACATTAGTTTTCTGGAGTACAACGCTAGAAACCGGGTTTTGATACTCGTGGTGGGCAGAGTACAAATAGTCCATCGCGTAGCTCTGTGTGTAACTACGAACAGAATCAAAGGTTTGTTTGTTTTTGTTTGTTTTTTGAATTTCGCACAAAGCTACTCGAGGGCTATCTGTGCTAGCCGTCCCTAATTTAGCAATGTAAGACTAGAGGGAAGGCAGCTAGTCATCACCACCCACCGCCAACTCTTGGTCTACTCTTTTGCCAACGAATAGTGGGATTGACCGACACATTATAACGCCCCCACGGCTGAAAGGGCGAGCATGTTTGGGGCGACGGGGATGCGAACCCGCGACCCTCGGATTACGAATCGCACGCCTTAACACGCTTGGCCATGCCGGGCCCAGAATCAAAGGAAACAAGTTATACGTTTTTAACCAACCGCTTTAAACTCTTGAAAAACAGTTTTACACTTAGGTATTATTCAGTAAAAGATAACTTCCGCTTTTAACAAACATTAGTTGTAAAATAGCTGGCACAAAAATTATATTTTGACTTACGAAATAACGAGGGCAGCATTTTAAACAAAACTTAATTATAAATCAATTAGTGTTAAATCATTTTTCACCACGGACTAGAAGAGAAAACTCTCTACCCGTTTTATTAACAAACGTTAATTATCGCCGAATATATATTGTCCCTATCCAACCTTGAATTATTTTCATTTGAATTCCAAGCAAGGCTACACGACGGATATCTGTTCCTGGACTTAGCAGTGATATACAAGCCACTGCCACCTTTTGGGTTACTCGTTTTTACTAACGAAAAGTCGGATTGATCATTACATTATAACATCCCCACGGCTGAAAGAGTGTGCATGTTTGGTGATGAGGATTCGAACTCACGAGCGAACGTCAAACTGCAGGTCGAACGCCCTAATAATCTGTCAAAAAACTTGAAAACTGTAGAAAATACGTGAGCGAACAACATACAATCCACAAGTTATTGGTGCATAACTATATTATATAAAATACACTACAGGTCTGTTTTGTTGTAATTAAGCACAAAGCTACACAATGAAATATCTGTGTTCTGCCCACCACGGGTACCTACACCCGGTTTCTAACGAGTCCCAAGACATACTGCTGTGTCACTGGAGATTACTCATAAGGAAAATGTGAAAGACTGTGAAAAAAAAAACGGTTTAATAAGGATTCAGAGACAACACACAAACCTACACAAATAAATACAGAATATAGAAACTAACAAATATAAACCGTTGGAAGCTTCTAGACCAGTTAATTATATACGTTTTTAAATGACTGCCGTAACAGATATCGACTTTATGAAAGTAAGACGTTGTTTTGTGAAATATTTTAAAGTCGAAGGAGACAGGGATTGGTTGTTGAAGGAGACAGGAATTGGTTGTTGAAGGAGACAGGAACTGGCTGAACCATAGGCGAAATATTTATCCTAATGTATAAGTATTGAATTGTCATTCCTTTCGTATAAATAAGTATCTAATAAACACTGGGTCAGTCCTAGAAACTTGTAGTTATTATCCACTGTAAAACTGTGTAACACTATTCAGTTTAAATTATAGTTATTATCCACTGTAAAACTGTGTAACACTATTCAGTTTAAATTATAGTTATTATCCACTGTAAAACTGTGTAACACTATTCAGTTTAAATTATAGTTATTATCCACTGTAAAACTGTGTAACACTATTCAGTTTAAATTATAGTTATTATCCACTGTAAAACTGTGTAACACTATTCAGTTTAAATTATAGTTATTATCCATTGTAAAACTGTGTAACACTATTCAGTTTAAATTATAGCTATTATCCACTGTAAAACTGTGTAACACTATTCAGTTTAAATTATAGTTATTATCCACTGTAAAACTGTGTAACACTATTCAGTTTAAATTATAGCTATTATCCAGTGTAAAACTGTGTAACACTATTCAGTTTAAATTATAGTTATTATCCACTGTAAAACTGTGTAACACTATTCAGTTGAAATTATAGTTATTATCCACTGTAAAACTGTGTAACACTATTCAGTTGAAATTATAGTTATTATCCACTGTAAAACTGTGTAACACTATTCAGTTGAAATTATAGTTATTATCCACTGTAAAACTGTGTAACACTATTCAGTTGAAATTATAGTTATTATCCACTGTAAAACTGTGTAACACTATTCAGTTGAAATTATAGCTATTATCCACTGTAAAACTGTGTAACACTATTCAGTTGAAATTATAGTTATTATCCACTGTAAAACTGTGTAACACTATTCAGTTTAAATTATAGTTATTATCCACTGTAAAACTGTGTAACACTATTCAGTTTAAATTATAGTTATTATCCACTGTAAAACTGTGTAACACTATTCAGTTGAAATTATAGTTATTATCCACTGTAAAACTGTGTAACACTATTCAGTTGAAATTATAGCTATTATCCACTGTAAAACTGTGTAACACTATTCAGTTGAAATTATAGTTATTATCCACTGTAAAACTGTGTAACACTATTCAGTTTAAATTATAGTTATTATCCATTGTAAAACTGTGTAACACTATTCAGTTTAAATTATAGCTATTATCCACTGTAAAACTGTGTAACACTATTCAGTTTAAATTATAGTTATTATCCACTGTAAAACTGTGTAACACTATTCAGTTTAAATTATAGCTATTATCCAGTGTAAAACTGTGTAACACTATTCAGTTTAAATTATAGTTATTATCCACTGTAAAACTGTGTAACACTATTCAGTTGAAATTATAGTTATTATCCACTGTAAAACTGTGTAACACTATTCAGTTTAAATTATAGTTATTATCCATTGTAAAACTGTGTAACACTATTCAGTTTAAATTATAGCTATTATCCACTGTAAAACTGTGTAACACTATTCAGTTTAAATTATAGTTATTATCCACTGTAAAACTGTGTAACACTATTCAGTTTAAATTATAGCTATTATCCAGTGTAAAACTGTGTAACACTATTCATTTAAATTATAGTTATTATCCACTGTAAAACTGTGTAACACTATTCAGTTTAAATTATAGTTATTATCCACTGTAAAACTGTGTAACACTATTTAGTTTAAATTATAGTTATTATCCACTGTAAAACTGTGTAACACTATTTAGTTTAAATTATAGTTATTATCCACTGTGAAACTGTGTAACACTATTCAGTTTAAATTATAGTTATTATTCACTGTAAAACTGTGTAACACTATTCAGTTTAAATTATAGCTATTATCCACTGTAAAACTGTGTAACACTATTCAGTTTAAATTATAGCTATTATCCACTGTAAAACTGTGTAACACTATTCAGTTTAAATTATAGTTATTATTCACTGTAAAACTGTGAGACACTATTCAGTTTAATTGCTTTTATTCAAAGCACAATTCATGTAACTGACAAAAATTCAACATTTAATTGTAGGTAAAAGTTATTCTTAGGAATATTTGACAACTTGTATATTAGTTTTTGTGGTTTTTGTCTATTTATCCCTAACTTATTTCTGTACTTTTTAGCATTGCCGTACTACGTCATACTTAATGTTACCACACATTTGTTATTACGTGTTTAGCGTCTTTTGTCTTTCAAACAATTTAATTTAAGTATGTTGATATGTAAACATTTTTTTTTTAATTTTATCAATTCAGTGGTAATATATATTGTTTATACAATATCAGTTTCTTCATTTCACTTGTAGAATGACCCCAGATATTCATATCATATCATACAATTGTAATGACTACAACAGAATACTAATCATCATTGGTCATAATCTTGACTTGTTGGAACTTAGTGTTGAGAATCCTACAGTAAAGGAAGAACATGTAAATAACGTATAGCTTTCATCGTGAACCTGACGATGACCGAAGAAGGTCGAAACGTTGTTCGTCTTCTATGTAAAATATTTTCTCAACCCAAACGAGCCGTTTTTTGCATATAAAACGTATAGCTTTGTCATCTCTATATTCGTGTTTCCGTTCGTTTTGGTACTGCCATCTACACAGCATTTTATGTTTACAAAATATATTTATTACTTGTTTTATGACGTTTTTCTTCTGATTGAATGTTAGTACATTCTGTGAATGTGTGTAATAAAATGTAATATTATGTGTATTGAGTTATTCTTACTCCTTAACTTCATACATAATAAAGTTTGGATCCCTAAGGACACTGATTCTATAGTGTACAAAGTGTTGAGTATTTTTACATGTCACAGTTATCCAATGTTCATCTATGGCTGATAATTCCTGTTTCACCCTGTGCTTAAGCTCTTTAAAAGAACAGAATATTTCTGAAAGAAAGCTAACATCGTTTACACTAGAGTTATGTTGTCTCTTAGCTTATGCTAAGAACTACGGTGCTAAGTAGCATCCTGTTTCCAAATACTCTGAAAATGCTTTTCGGTCGCACTAGAACCATTACGAACACTTCATAAAGTTTTTGTCTAGCGCGGAAGAATAAAAAAGAAAGATGGACAATTTGTCTCTTAAGATAATTCCCAGTTCTGCACTGTAGCGACATGTGGAACGATACTTGGAGTTTCACAGGCTGAGAAACACTCAATATTAGGAATTAGATGCTCAAATAAGACAATAACTCAACTTATCTGTAAACATCATAGAGTCAAAGACTGAAAGAGGCAGCCATTATCTTCTCAGCCTATCCATCCATGCTAAATAAACGCTACCGCGCTTAGTGATAATAGAACCAACAGTAAAATGCCTGACTAAGCAGATTATGAATACTCAGTTGTTTAATGAAGAAACAAATTTTAGCCTGTTTAGATTTATTTGCTTATTTAAGAATTTTCTCACAAATCTACACCAAAAACTATCTACACAAGGACTTTCCTAATTTTGAACTGACAGATTCAAAGCAAGGATATCACTGAAGAGCACCCATCGTCAACTCTTGGGTTATTCTTATGACCTGTCTGATCAAACAGAAGCCTCGGCCATCATTATTTTTGCGCACACATGGCTACAAAGTACAGACTATATTTTTGCAACAACATGACGTTTATTGTTCATCTTAAGGCATGATGAAAGGTAAAACAAACCATGGGGCCTCCAGTTAACCAATGAATAAATATTGTCTGTAAAATTGTTATCAATACTATAAGTATAGCTACTAGTATGACCACTGTATCAGTACTATAAGTATAGCTACTAGTATGACCACTGTATCAGTACTATAAGTATAGCTACTAGTATGACCACTGTATCAGTACTATAAGTATAGCTTCCAGTTTGACCACTGTAACAATACTATAAGTATAGCTACCAGTCTGACAACCATATCAATACTATAAGTACAGCTACCAGTTTGACAACCTTATCAATACTATAAGTATAGCTACCAGTTTGACAACCCTATCAATACTATAAGTATAGCTATCAGTTTGACCTCCCTATCAATACTGTAAGTAGAGCTACCAGTTTGACAACCCTATCAATACTATAAGTATAGCTACCAGTTTGACAACCCTATCAATACTATAAGTATAGCTACCAGTTTGACCAACCTATCAATACTATAAGTATAGCTACCAGTTTGACAACCCTATCAATACTATAAGTATAGCTACCAGTTTGACCAACCTATCAATACTATAAGTATAGCTACCAGTTTGACCAACCTATTAATACTATAAGTATAGCTACCAGTTTGACAACCCTATCAATACTATAAGTATAGCTACCAGTTTGACAACCCTATCAATACTATAAGTATAACTACCAGTTTGACCAACCTATCAATACTATAAGTAGAGCTACCAGTTTGACCAACCTATCAATACTATTAATGGCAAACTCAATCCATCTTTGATTACACCTTTTTTCACACCTAAGGAGTTTTTGATCAGGCTATGTTTTACAAGATATACTGAACAGACTCATAAAAAGAAATAGGAAAAGAGTTGATATAAAAATCTGACAGACAGTTAACTTCACCTGTAACTATATCATAATAGTTTTACATTGTGTTATTTAGAAATAATAAGAATAATGATTTGGAATAAAGGATATGTGTCTGTCGCATCTTTAACACCAATATTTATTACTGCACCAAACCTTTCAGCTGACAATTTCTTATAACTGTTGGCCACTAGAGGGCATCACTTTATCAATGTAATCTTTAAAAAACAATATAACGTAAACATCTTTACTTTCAATACACAGAAACTTGAAACAACGGCTTTTTTAATTCTATTTTTTGCTTATTTAATAAAATTTGGCTGAAATGATTTTTAAAGTCACAATAGAATGGTAAGAGACGAAGATGGTTAATATAGGTATTAGATATAAAAACTAAAACAAATAGCACTTACGTGGACGGCCCTTCAGTCAAGGTTTAGAGCTTACAAAACAACAATAAACAAATTAATTTAGTGGTTTCTTTATCACGAATTGGCTTAATGGTACAAGACGTACAAATGTTTCCTTGAAAAATGTCCCTTAGTGGCTCAGCGGTAAGTTTGTGAACTTAAAACACTAAAACCTGGGTGTTGATACATGTGGTGGGTGCAGCACTGATAACCCCTTATGTAGCTTTGTACTTAATTAGTCTCCCACTGATACAACGGTAAGCTTAAGGATTCACAAGGCTAAAATCAGGGATTCGATTCCCCTCGATTCATTCAGCAGATAGCCCCATGTAGTTTTGCTATAAGAAAACACACACACGCTTGTGCTAAATTACAAACAAAAATATTTTTTTATTAACTCTCTGGAATCAGGAAAATGTTTTGCTCTCAAAAGTAAATATATTTTGTACTAACACACAGCATAAAACATAAAACGTAGTTTTGACAAATATATGCAGAATTTTGCGAGCTAGTTATAAACACACAACGATAAAGCAGCAACAGTACCGCAGATGTGTACCGTGCACGTGGTGCTAGTCTTGCAAGAATAACAACTGTTAGCATCGGGAGTTCGCACACTTATTTCATCGAATTCTCAGCCTACTGGGCGTTCGCTCTTTTCTTACATCGACGTCTTGTATTACCTACGGAATAATGCGGACAAAACATTACGTGATGGGGATACAAGCTCTAATGTTGGCTGTCTTTCAAACGAGGAATGTTTCTGGAATGAAAATCTCTATTCTGTTCATGTAATATTTCTTCCTTTTATTATATACAGGGAAACGTACATTTCATGACATGAAATATGTTTGAGTGAAACTACGTCAAGCCGATAAAAGTTACTTCATACTTAGCATCCCCAGTACTCTGGCTTTGGGCACACACATATATATTTTTTTCACTTTTGATGATATATGTCATAAAACATAAGAGTGCTAATCTAATATTTGACGTTCTATATCAATAATGTAGGGTTTAGAATGTAATGGATCTAATGCTGATGAAACGTGATATGTTTAACATTCAATAGCTAGTCAACAAAGTTTTAAAAATGATTCTGGATAAACTTAGAACCAACCTTATAATAATTTATGGTTTATTAACAGTCCGATTTTCAAATCTGAAAATGGTAGCTTTCGTTTACGTCATGGATCGAGCGTAGGCTGCGGTTGACGGTTTCGCGCTGTGAAATCGGAGAATCATGGTTGGCAGCACATTACCGCAAAAACCAGCTTTGCACTTTAGCCAAACAAGAGTAGTCCTAGATGTGGCGGTATATACCTTTATCTATAGAATATGGATTCAAAATTAGGGGCGGATATACGTTGAAAACCCTTTCTGTTTCTGTAACTTTACTCGAAAATTCCAAAATTACAACAAACCGACCTCTAGTGTCAGTATAGTTTCAGAAAATAACTTATATAATTCCAATGTATAGTTCTTTAATAAAAATTTTACATTTCTGAGGTTTCACCCATGTGAACCCTACACACGTGGGCTACTTGTTTTATAATTTTAGTTTATTTTTATGAGATTAACTCGTATTTTTTGTGTACGTATTCTCATCATGGATGTTTTTATATAGCTCACTCTCTGCTATAAACTGCAATTTGTACAGAAGAACACGTTGTACTTTGAGTAACAATGACAAGTTACATGTGAACAATGTAATAGAAATGCAGTATTGTTTGTTTGTTTTGAAGTTCTCGCAAAGCTACACTAGGACTATCTGCGCTAGCCGTCCATAATTTAGCACCGTAAGACTAGAGGGAAGGCAGCTAGTCATCGCTACACACCACCAACTCTTGGGCTAATATTTTACCAACGAGTAGTGGGATTGACTGTCACTTTATAACGCCTCCACGGCTGAAAGGGCGAGCATGTTTGGCGCGACGGGGATCCGAACATTACGAGTCGAGTGCCTTAACCAAGAAATGTAGTAACTTAGTGTAATTAGTATAAACTTGGAGTGTGTAATTGATACTATTCAAAGTTGCCTGAAAGAGCCAATCTAGCATCACTGGCGTACGATGTAATGTAATATCAGAGAAATATGCAAAACTCATACGATATTGTATATTACTATTGAGTTATAAAATTAAATAAATGTTCAGTTATTAACCTGGTTCAATAAACTTTTTTTTAAAAAAGAGAAGAAACTAGTGATAAAATAAATTGTAAAAATGAAGCGCATATATAGGGCTGACAATGTCAGAAACTACAGAAACAAGAAAGAGATGAATACATGAAACCATACAAAAAAACCCACATAAATAGTCAGTCCTAAGTGAACCTAACAATCCTATGGTTATTAGCCACTATAATACTGTATAACACTGTTCAGTCTAAGTGCTTTTGTTCAAACTTGAATTCACGTCGCTGATAGGAAATCAACATTTAGGTTTGTTTGTTTTAGAATTTCGCACAAAGCTACACAAGGACTATCTATGCTAGCCGTCCCTAATTTAGCAGTTTAAGAATAGAGGGAAGGCAGCTAGTCATAAGTACCCACCGCCAACTCTTTGACCACTCTTTTACCAACGAATAGTGGGATTACTGTCATATTATAACGCCAGTATGTTTGGTGCGACAGGGATTCGAAACCGAGACCCTCAGATTACGAATCGAACGCTTTAACCCACCAGGCCATGATAACCCTCAGGAAAGGAGAAAGTATATTTTAAAATCTTAAACTAAGTTATTTTTGAATATATTTCAATGTAATTGATTTGTATGAGGGTTACATTTTATGTGCATAAGGCATGTGTAAAGGATATATTTAGTTAATGCTATTTACTTTCAAATACTTCAAGGATTTTAATATTGTTTCGTATGTGTAGCATAAATATATATATATATACTTCATAATTCTTGTAAACAATGAAAACCCCACATCTATAGAGACACCTCTATTTGCTTTGTTGATTGCAACGTGACAAATACGAACATGCTATTTGGAGATCGCGGGATACCAGAATTATCTTAAGACTATATTTAATCACTATCTGTTCACTTGTAAAATTTAACAAAAAAAAAAAGCACAGTGCTTTGAAAATTCGGAAAAATAATCTTGTTAGGGCGACTTGTATATTGCGTTTAGTAATATACATCACATGATAAGAATAAATCTGCAAACATTTTACATATAGCGAAACCAAGCATCTTCTATCACAGGCCCGGCATGGCCAGGTGGTTAGGGTACTCGACTCGGAATCTGAAGGTCGCGTTTGAGTCTCCGTACCACCTAATATGCTCGTCCTTACAACCATGGGTCGTTATATGTGACGGTAAATCCCACTATTCGTTTGTAAAAAAGTAGCCCAAGCGGTGAGAGGTTATGACTAGTTGCCTTCCCTTTAGTCTTACACTGCTAAATTAGGGACGACTATCACAAATAGCCGTAGAAGAACTTTGAGCGAAATTCAAAACAAAACAAACAAACAAACTCCTTCACGGACTGTTTCTTTTAAATTTAAACCATTTAATCTGAGTCATTTTGGTATACGATGTGCCACCTACTTGATACGACATTGTGAATAAATTATTTCGTGGAACATTAATCGTAATATTTTTTTGATAAAGAAATATATGTGTTGTTATCATATGTGCTGTGATTTTATCCTTTAGCTTTCTTTTTTCAGTAACATAACAAATATCCAACTTAGCCGATAGTTTTAAATGTTACCTTAAATAAAACGTTTTCACGGATAAAACAAGATGAACTGAACTGGACAACGAATTTTTCGAATGAACAGAATAAAAGTAAATTATCCTGAACTCTTTTAAACTTTTATTGAAGCTCATTTTGCTTTAAACATAATTTATGAATAAGATAATAAATGTTTGTTTCTGTAGAAACTAAAGCTATAAATTTGGACGTATGGATATCGTAGAGCCATTTTCTTTATTGCCACGGGAAAAGCGTTCTGCTAACACAAAACAATCACATTAAAAACTGAAGGTATCTTATTTCATATTAAAGTTTTAAAGTTGTTAAATAATCAAATCCATTGTTTAAACTGTTGTGAAAGTTCTACACGCAAAAAACAAAACAATCTCAAACATTAACTTTAACACCTGAAACAGTGCACAATTATTTCGTGCTCAAGTTTTAAGTTTAAGTTTGTTTGGAATTTCGCACAAAGCTACTCGAGGGCTATCTACGCTAGCCGTCCCTAATTTAGCAGTGTAAGACTAGAGGGAAGGCAGCTAGTCATCACCACCCACCGCCAACTCTTGGGCTACTCTTTTACCAACGAAAAGTGTGATTGACCGTCACATTATAATGCCACCACGGCTGGGAGGGCGAGCATGTTTTGGCGCGACTCGGGCGCGAACCCGCGACCCTCAGATTACGAAGTGCACGCCTTAACGCGGTAGGCCATGCCGGGCTCTTAAAAAATGTCATCATCACCCCTCGTGCTCAAAAGCAATGCGGATTTCATGACGAAATGTACAAAGTTTTATAAGGTATCGAATGAGTTTTGAGATAATTACCGCGCACTCTCGTTCGCGAGGCCTGGCGTGGCCAGGTGGTTAAGGCATTCGACTCGTAATCTGAGGGTCGAGGGTTCAAATCCCTGTCACACCTCGCCCTTTCAGCCATTGGAGCGTTATTATGTAATGGTTAACCCCACTAATCGTTGGTAAAAAAAGTAGCCCAAGACATGGCGGTGGGTGGTGATGACTAGCTGCCTTCCTTCTACTCTTACACTACTAATTTAAGGACGACTAGTGCAGATAGCCCACGTATAATTTTGCGCGAAATTCAAAAACACGTTTTAATTTATTTCATTAACGTTTTCCATTCTCCAATCTATGCGATACAATTCCGAACTTATGATAACAAGTACTTTTATTGTTTTCATAATTATATAGAAACATATCAAGCACATGTGTTGTTTGCATTATTAGATGACTGGGAATTTTTATTGTATATACTATCGTTTGGCAGGCCATTTTTAAGGAACATCTCTATCTCGTTCGCAAAATAATCTATTGTGATAAATATCCATTTCCGAAAATTTGTTTGAATAGTTGAAAACAAGAACTGAGCTCAACTGATTTTTTTTTGTTAAGATTTTGTTTTTATGACAAAGCTATCTTTCTCTATCCCTAATTGTGAACTACTGACCAACGGAAACTTACCACCTATCGTCCGTGTTAAGACATTGACTCTTACTCCTATAACGCACCCACAGCTTATAGTGCGGCAGATACTTTAAGGTATCGCAAAGATTGGAATGTGGTTTGTTCGCTTCGAAAACCAGAGCTCTCCCAAAAGGTCAAGCTCTCGCTCTTCTGTTAACACGTCAGTTAAAATGACAAGAAACATGAATCTAGTTACAGCTGTAATAATATTATAATTAATAATAATAATAACACAAAGTGTAGTTTTATTATGCTGACGTTTAATGACTGAGAATATTTCCTTAAAATTTTATGAAGTAACCAAGTGGAACGTGCCAAGTCTCCATGGTAACCGCAAGGAGAACAGACAACAGCCTGTTATTCGCTTTTCCTTATGACTGTCCTTCACGCGTGTCTAGTTGGTGACGGAGCTGGTTTCGGTTACATCGTTCGTCTCTCGTTTCTTCTGGCAGGAGATTACACAGAAGGTTGAAACCCAACGTTAATCAGGAAACTTTGGTGACAGTGTCCTAGGGTCTGATCGTGGAAACAAACAGTAATTAATGGTAAAGATTGACTGATACGTTTACACTTTCTCGGGAGCGTCATATTTGTTAAAAATCTGTCATTCTGAAGACTGAGAGAAGCAATTTGGTATATCTATTAAGGCACGCAGTTCCGCAGGAATCGTATTAGTAAAGATTAGCCATTGGTTGATCTGCGCTTGGATAAATGAAAAACATCTCGAGCAAAGGAAACGAATCTTCGCCTCAAACAAACCTGACAGCGATGACGTCACCACAGATGACCACTGTTGAATCTTTCGTAATTCCTATGTTTGCTGCCTTTCTTATCAGTTGTTTATGTAACTTCTGCTTGACGTTGATCTATGTACTTGGTGGACATTCGAAGACATGCAAGTTTAGAAGAAAGACGTCCTCTGTTGATGTAATTTTAGGGTTCATCAGTCTGACCTGTTCAGCCAGAACAATGACAAAATCACTGGTTTACGTCGCCTTGTTTTTGTCTGGTAAGTCGCTCTCAGTAACCAGTTAAGTAGCAATCTCCATTACTAAAGTACCATCCATCCAAGTGAGACTATACTAAAGAAAATACAGTCGCTGAAGTTTAAGATAGAACAACTTACGTTGGAAGTGATTTTACTTATTTACAAATTGTAGATAAACATAAAAAAGTTAAAATTCCAGTAATATATGTATACATCAAAGTTTTCTGTACACCACGTGATTTAACATCAAAAGCACGAGCGGAAGAAGCAATAGATCTCTGTGTCGGGTTGAGGACTAAGCATGCCCCCACTCCATTGTCGGGGTGTTATAATGTGATGTTCAATTCTCCTACTCGTTGGTATGAGAGTAGCTTAAGAGTTGCCTTCCCTCTAGTATTCCAGTTCTAAATTAGAGACAGATAGCTCTTGTGTAGCTTTGCGCAAAATTCAAAACCAAACAAACTATTAGTTATTGTTAGACGTACCAACAATATTACCAGTGCGATTTTTGTTCATTTTATTATTGAAAAGTCATTACTAATATAAGTACCAACTGTGATTTTTTATTCAACAATATTAGTTCTTCACTTTGGTTTTTAGTGTTATAACAACATCTGTAAGAGCCTTAAGCAAACCATTACGAAGAGAAATTTCAATAACGTAGTTCATCAGGTCTGTTGATTGAGGTTTACGTACTACGAATTCACATCATCCTATAAGCCTTCTTTCTCTCCTATAATACTTTTTTCTCTCCTATAATCCTTCTTTGTCTCCTATAAGCCTTCTTTCTCCTTTTTTGTGCCTCCCACTGGCAAAGAGGTATACCTGCAGACTTATACAGCTAGAAACCGGGTTTTGACACCCATTTGTGTAGTTTTGTATTTAATAGTAAACAACCACAAACTACAACTTCTTTTTTGTTTCTTAAATTGTAATTTTATTCCAAACCGAAGGGGGACCGCCCATGGTTATGTTCTCTGAGATAATGTTATTATAATGTAGCTTCCGATGTATACGTACAAAACTCGGATCTCGGAAACTATCGTACCGATTATCACCAGTAATAACTGGATAATATTTTTATGACTAGACAGTATTATTGTAGCAGAGCAATAAATAAAACAATTGAAATTTCCACAAAAATATGTTTCAGATTTAACCAATAAAAATTACTGACAAAAAGGAGTGAGTTTCAGATTTAATCAATAAAAATTACTGACAAAAAGGATTGAGTTTCAGATTTAACCAATAAAAATTACTGACAAAAAGGAGTGAGTTTCAGATTTAATCGATAAAAATTACTGACAAAAAGGAGTGAGTTTCAGATTTAACCAATAAAAATTACTAACAAAAAAAAGTGAGTTTCAGATTTAACCAATAAAAGTTACTAACAAAAAGGAGTGAGTTTCAGATTTAACCAATAAAAATTACTGACAAAAAGGAGTGAGTTTCAGATTTAACCAATAAAATTACTGACAAAAGGAGTGAGTTTCAGATTTAACCAATAAAATTACTGACAAAAGGAGTGAGTTTCAGATTTAACCAATAAAATTACTGACAAAAAGGAGTGAGTTTCAGATTTAACCAATAAAATTACTGACAAAAGGAGTGAGTTTCAGATTTAACCAATAAAAGTTACTAACAAAAGGAGTGAGTTTCAGATTTAACCAATAAAATTACTGACAAAAGGAGTGAGTTTCAGATTTAACCAATAAAAATTACTGACAAAAGGAGTGAGTTTCAGATTTAACCAATAAAAATTACTGACAAAAGGATTGAGTTTCAGATTTAACCAATAAAAATTACTGACAAAAAGGAGTGAGTTTCAGATTTAACCAATAAAAATTACTGACAAAAAGGAGTGAGTTTCAGATTTAACCAATAAAAATTACTGACAAAAAGGAGTGAGTTTCAGATTTAACCAATAAAAATTACTGACAAAAAGGAGTGAGTTTCAGATTTAACCAATAAAAATTACTGACAAAAAAGGAGTGAGTTTCAGATTTAACCAATAAAAATTACTGACAAAAGGAGTGAGTTTCAGATTTAACCAATAAAATTACTGACAAAAGGAGTGAGTTTCAGATTTAACCAATAAAAATTACTGACAAAAGGAGTGAGTTTCAGATTTAACCAATAAAAATTACTAACAAAAAGGAGTGAGTTTCAGATTTAACCAATAAAAATTACTGACAAAAAGGAGTGAGTTTCAGATTTAATCGATAAAAATTACTGACAAAAAGGAGTGAGTTTCAGATTTAACCAATAAAAATTACTAACAAAAAAAAGTGAGTTTCAGATTTAACCAATAAAAGTTACTAACAAAAAGGAGTGAGTTTCAGATTTAACCAATAAAAATTACTGACAAAAAGGATTGAGTTTCAAATTTAACCAATAAAAATTACTGACAAAAAGGAGTGAGTTTCAGATTTAACCAATAAAAATTACTAACAAAAAGGAGTGAATTTCAGATTTAACCAATAAAGATTACTAACAAAAAGGAGTGAGTTTCAGATTTAACCAATAAAAATTACTAACAAAAAGGAGTGAATTTCAAATACCAAACAGTCAAGAACAAAGACAATATTTGTTTTTCTTTAGCAGAAATCTTACCAGTGTTGCAACAACATAGCAAATTACTTTCCTTGATAACTATGTATCAAAAGAAATACTTGAATAAAATATATTCTGTGTTTTAATGCGTGATAACAGCTAATTTTTTAAACTGGCATTTTAACACAATCATTTATATCATGGATTGTGAACTTTATTGAATGTCAGATATGAGTATATCCTTATAGAACTCCCAGACAATTTCAGAAAAGGCATCAGGACCAATAGGAAATTTCTGCTAGCATCAGCTGTAAATATATTGTTTCTGTAGGAGAAATAAATAATGCACGACATAAAGGAGAGTGTAAGAAATGTATGTCCTGTGTAATCGTCAGACACTGGAGCTATAAGTTACCAAACTAAGGAAGTATAAATGTGAAGTGAGGAGTATCGTAAGATGTTCAGCAGCGGGTCTATATATTATCAAGTAGTAAATTGCAAAAGATGTCATGATGGTAGTGATCTTTGTTGGTAGAGCGTGCACGTAAAGGAGAATATATGAGAAACGTACGTAAGCACAAACTTTGTTGATAGGACTAAGGAATTTAATATGCAAGTCTAATCGAAGTGCATGACGCTACAAAACCTCCATTATCTTTAGTGTAGAAGCCCATACGTCTGATAGTGTATAAATAAAAGACAAATTAGTATTGCTTATCTCTAACTAATCGAATCAGTAATCTGAGCTTTAAACTTAAATCGTGTAGCAGTATGTGTATTTGTTGACGTCAGAAGGGCCTTTGATTCTGTCTGGTTGAAGGCATTACTTTAAAAAGTATCAAAATTAAACATGTCAACTAATAGCTGGATAGTTAATTTTTATCAAATAAAATCACAAGACTCAAAATGAATAAACAAGTTTGACTGTGTGGGTATTTGGGTATTGATGTTGTTAAATACCCAGGAGGGTCAGGTACATTTGACCTCTTCCTCCCTCCCGAACGATTATAGCGTCTGTCTTTAGGGTTTTTTTTGTTTTGTTTTTTTAAAGCTTTGGGCCAGAGTAAAAGTATAACATCATACTCAGGTCCATTTCAGGGCTCAGTCCATGCATGGACGAACAAACAGTTTTTTTTTTCTTCATTTAATTTTTTTCCATATATATATTTTTTTGTATTTTCATATATATATATATTTTGTATTTTTCTCCTTTTTCTCGATTGAGAGAATGCTACTACTACTTGTAGTAACACCAACACACACACAGAAAAGAAAGTAGTAATAATTATTATTATTCAATACTTGAATAATAATTAAAAAAAAAAGATTAAAAAAGAAAATAATAATAATTAAAAAAGAAAATAATAATTATAAAAATAAAAAGAAACAAGGACTAAGTGTCTAGTGCATAGTGGCCAGCTTGTGTTACATTTCTTAAATATATGTTAAAAGGGGAGAGGTATTTAGGACCATTTACATCATGTACGTGATATCTGTCGAGATCACACATTAAGTCATTTTTATGCCAATTCTTATTGAAATATTTTAGGGAATTATGCAAGAGTCTTTCAGCTATTGTATCTATGTTTGCATACTTGTGCATGAATGTGGTTGAGGTGCTACGTGGTACTTTATATGCTGAAGTTAGTACAGAATTTTGTATACGTTGAAGTTTCTGTACATGTGTGGGTGCTATGTTAATCCAGGCAGGTGATGCATATTCTATTGTTGGTCTAATGTACGTTTTGTGAATAAACAAACAACAAAGTTTGTTTGCTTTTGAATTTCGCGCAAAGCTATACGAGGGCTATCTGCGCTAGCCGTTTCTAATTTATCAGTGTAAGACTAGAGGGAAGGCAGCTAGTCATCACCACTCACCGCCAATTCTTAGGCTACTTTTTACCAACGAATAGTGCGATTAATAATGTCCCTACGGCTGAAAGGGCGAGCATTTTGGTACAACGGGATTCGAACCCGCTACCCTCGGATTATGAGTCGAACGCCTTAACCAACCTAGCCATGCCCGGCCGAACAACAAGGTAATCCAACCCCTTCAAACGACAACCAGGCGTTCGTCAAGGCTCGGTGATTAACATTTAATGGTATATTCTATTTGTAAATGGTATACCTTTCTCCCAGTTACTCACAATCCAGTAGCCTAATGGCGTAGCTCTCTGGAGGGCATTATATAACCCTCTAAAGTGCAGATTGTAAAGTTTAGACTACTTTAAATGTCGTAACTTCAAGGAGTAACAAGTGACATGTCGCTTTAACCCCCCCAAAAAAAGAAAAACTCAAACCTTACTTGAAGATGATGGTATGATCCTATGTAAGAAGTGAGACACACTATTTAAGAAATTAAAGATACAACAGAAGTTAGCTTTAAGAACAGCTTACGGGTTACCTGTATGTTTAGACCACTAATCAATCTCAACATACTTAATGAAATACCACCCAGTAAAGACAGAATAATAAAGACAGCTAAAGATTACAAAATAGCAGTAAATCACAACCCATTAACTAAAGAATTCTCATATCTGTCTAGTAGTCTAAAAACATGTGGCACCAACTTGTCTCCCTTATGTCTGGTCAAAACTCTGTAATGTAGTCATGTGCACCAATCCACAGTTTGGGTACTTTACCGATAGATTATTCGGTATTCGGGTTGTAAAAGTGTATTTTTGTCGGGTGCGATACTCCCATTCTCCTCCCGCAAAAACAAACTAAGGGTATTTAGATCCCCACCCACGTTTTTGCTTATCTCCCAGAAATAAGTAAACAAGAGACCCAAGTTTTTTCCTAAAGTTTGTCGATTGTGAAATGCTTTTTGTTTTTGTTTGAATGAACATATTATTACGGCATTTAAGTAACATTTATTCTATTGAATCTAGTGAACAATATTAGCTATTCAAGTTATTTTTAGATCTGGACACCCGGATTTGGAATACTTTTGAGTTTATGATCAAATGGTTTAGAATCGAAATACCTACCAAGCTACAAGACAGCTGCTTATCTCTGCTTCTGTTATGTAATTATAAGGCTTATGGTATTTATCGCTTAGACTGGCGAGTCAAGGTCTGTTCTTAGATATTTTGTAGGATACGATATCAAATAAATATTTTAAATCTTTCTTTATCAGTCCTGTAGAAATTTTCATTAAGAAAATTATAATAATATTTGAACCGAATAAGAAAATTACGTTGTTGGTTTCTTACAGTATAGCGAAACAATAAAATGTATACGTTTTGTCTACTGCGGGCGTTTGAAGGCCAGATTTTAGTTTCCTAAGTCCCAAAACCTACTGCTGAATCTTCGGGTGGTAAGAAAATAATTATAAAAAAAATTTTACTGGTCTTACCGTACATATACGTTGTTGCTTATTTATTTGAAGTTAATCACAAAGCTGCATAATGGGCTATCGGTGCTCTGCCAACCATGGGTATCGAAGCTCGGCTTCTAGTGTTGTAAGTACTCAGACAGAATGTTACTTAAATGTAAAAAAAATGTATTCTTGAAATATAGCAACGTTGTGGAGATGTAGGATATTGTTATAAATTGTTGTTGTAATTTGACTGTAAAAATGCTTACCATCTAATTATTATTAGCGATTTCTTTCCCTTTTGTATATAATTTGTACTGTAGAAGTCTTTAGTAAAAAGAAACAAAACCTGTAATATAAATATTAAATAGGTGGTTTACTATATGACATCGAAATATAAATTATATAATATATCATAACACTACTGCACACCTAAATTAATTTAGGTTATTAAAGGTTGAGTTAGAAAGGACTTGGAAACTTATAAATATTAGTGACAAATTTTGTTTCTTGCTCCAAATACCTTGATAACTGATATATTGTTTGATAACTTTGATGTGTTGTTTGATAACTTTGATATATTGTTTGATAACTTTGATGTGTTGTTTGATAACTTTGATGTGTTGTTTGATAACTTTGATATATTGTTTGATAACTTTGATGTGTTGTTTGATAACTTTGATATATTGTTTGATAACTTTGATATATTGTTTGATAACTTTGATATATTGTTTGATAACTTTGATGTGTTGTTTGATAACTTTGATATATTGTTTGATAACTTTGATGTGTTGTTTGATAACTTTGATATATTGTTTGATAACTTTGATGTGTTGTTTGATAACTTTGATATATTGTTTGATAACTTTGATATATTGTTTGATAACTTTGATATATTGTTTGATAACTTTGATGTGTTGTTTGATAACTTTGATATATTGTTTGATAACTTTGATATATTGTTTGATAACTTTGATATATTGTTTGATAACTTTGATATATTGTTTGATAACTTTGATGTTTGATAACTTTGTTTGATAACTTTGATATATTGTTTGATAACTTTGATATATTGTTTGATAACTTTGATGTGTTGTTTGATAACTTTGATATATTGTTTGATAACTTTGATATATTGTTTGATAACTTTGATGTGTTGTTTGATAACTTTGATATATTGTTTGATAACTTTGATATATTGTTTGATAACTTTGATGTGTTGTTTGATAACTTTGATATATTGTTTGATAACTTTGATGTATTGTTTGATAACTTTGATATATTGTTTGATAACTTTGATGTGTTGTTTGATAACTTTGATATATTGTTTGATAACTTTGATATATTGTTTGATAACTTTGATGTGTTGTTTGATAACTTTGATATATTGTTTGATAACTTTGATGTGTTGTTTGATAACTTTGATATATTGTTTGATAACTTTGATGTGTTGTTTGATAACTTTGATGTGTTGTTTGATAACTTTGATATATTGTTTGATAACTTTGATATATTGTTTGATAACTTTGATATATTGTTTGATAACTTTGATGTGTTGTTTGATAACTTTGATATATTGTTTGATAACTTTGATGTGTTGTTTGATAACTTTGATATATTGTTTGATAACTTTGATGTGTTGTTTGATAACTTTGATATATTGTTTGATAACTTTGATATATTGTTTGATAACTTTGATATATTGTTTGATAACTTTGATGTGTTGTTTGATAACTTTGATATATTGTTTGATAACTTTGATGTGTTGTTTGATAACTTTGATATATTGTTTGATAACTTTGATATATTGTTTGATAACTTTGATATATTGTTTGATAACTTTGATGTGTTGTTTGATAACTTTGATATATTGTTTGATAACTTTGATGTGTTGTTTGATAACTTTGATGTGTTGTTTGATAACTTTGATATATTGTTTGATAACTTTGATGTGTTGTTTGATAACTTTGATGTGTTGTTTGATAACTTTGATATATTGTTTGATAACTTTGATGTGTTGTTTGATAACTTTGATATATTGTTTGATAACTTTGATATATTGTTTGATAACTTTGATGTGTTGTTTGATAACTTTGATATATTGTTTGATAACTTTGATATATTGGTTGATAACTTTGATGTGTTGTTTGATAACTTTGATATATTGTTTGATAACTTTGATGTGTTGTTTGATAACTTTGATATATTGTTTGATAACTTTGATATATTGTTTGATAACTTTGATGTGTTGTTTGATAACTTTGATATATTGTTTGATAACTTTGATGTGTTGTTTGATAACTTTGATATATTGTTTGATAACTTTGATGTGTTGTTTGATAACTTTGATATATTGTTTGATAACTTTGATATATTGTTTGATAACTTTGATATATTGTTTGATAACTTTGATGTGTTGTTTGATAACTTTGATATATTGTTTGATAACTTTGATGTGTTGTTTGATAACTTTGATGTGTTGTTTGATAACTTTGATATATTGTTTGATAACTTTGATGTGTTGTTTGATAACTTTGATGTGTTGTTTGATAACTTTGATATATTGTTTGATAACTTTGATGTGTTGTTTGATAACTTTGATATATTGTTTGATAACTTTGATATATTGTTTGATAACTTTGATGTGTTGTTTGATAACTTTGATATATTGTTTGATAACTTTGATATATTGTTTGATAACTTTGATGTGTTGTTTGATAACTTTGATATATTGTTTGATAACTTTGATGTGTTGTTTGATAACTTTGATATATTGTTTGATAACTTTGATATATTGTTTGATAACTTTGATGTGTTGTTTGATAACTTTGATATATTGTTTGATAACTTTGATATATTGGTTGATAACTTTGATGTGTTGTTTGATAACTTTGATATATTGTTTGATAACTTTGATGTGTTGTTTGATAACTTTGATATATTGTTTGATAACTTTGATATATTGTTTGATAACTTTGATGTGTTGTTTGATAACTTTGATATATTGTTTGATAACTTTGATATATTGGTTGATAACTTTGATGTGTTGTTTGATAACTTTGATATATTGTTTGATAACTTTGATGTGTTGTTTGATAACTTTGATATATTGTTTGATAACTTTGATGTGTTGTTTGATAACTTTGATATATTGTTTGATAACTTTGATATATTGGTTGATAACTTTGATGTGTTGTTTGATAACTTTGATATATTGTTTGATAACTTTGATGTGTTGTTTGATAACTTTGATATATTGTTTGATAACTTTGATATATTGGTTGATAACTTTGATGTGTTGTTTGATAACTTTGATATATTGTTTGATAACTTTGATGTGTTGTTTGATAACTTTGATATATTGTTTGATAACTTTGATATATTGTTTGATAACTTTGCTGTGTTGTTTGATAACTTTGATATATTGTTTGATAACTTTGATATATTGGTTGATAACTTTGATGTGTTGTTTGATAACTTTGATATATTGTTTGATAACTTTGATGTGTTGTTTGATAACTTTGATGTGTTGTTTGATAACTTTGATATATTGTTTGATAACTTTGATGTGTTGTTTGATAACTTTGATATCTTGTTTGATAACTTTGATGTGTTGTTTGATAACTTTGATATATTGTTTGAAGTTTTAATTCTGAATTAAGTTATTGCTATAGCCGAGTTATTTCTCTACAAGAACTGTTGCTTTACTTACCCGAAATAACCGAAACGTTATTACTCTGCCAATTTCGCGAATGAGACAGTCGCAAAATATAACAACTGAACTATCCAAGAACGATTTTACACGATAATTAAACCTTTATCATTGGTCCTGTGTGACTGGAAAGTTCACATGTTAGAAATAATTTGAAAACTTTCTCGGGTTTCCTTTATAGGTAATTAAAAGTGATGATATTTTATTTCATCAATGAACCGATTTATAAAAAAAATCTAAATTTATTTTAAGCGCCGTACTTAAAACAATTAACTATTTCTTTAGTCTGAAGTGTGTGGAAAATTAAGTTAAAATACGCACAGCCCATTTTGTGAACTCCAAGGACAACAAAACTTTTATACGCATATTGTATCTTACTTTTAATAATGTACTAGCGTTATTTAGCTTAATAATAATAGAAAATCTTACTCTAATTATTTTCGCGCAAGTTTTAATAACGTACTATCAGTAACCTTATTCAATTTAAAACAATATCAAATCAGTGTTTATTTAAATATACTCTCTGGTGATTCAGTGGTAAATGTTTGTATTTAAGTGCAAAGTTATAGAATGGGGTACCTGTGCTATGCCTGCTACAAGTATCAAAATTTGGTTTATAGCCGTATGAACTACCGGGTTTATGACTTAGATCCAGACTGATAATGCATAATTGTTTTTTTGTTTGACCGGACAGTTCATCACTGGTAAATACGCTTCTAAATGTCTTTGCGAGACTATCAAATAAATTTATATTATGTTCACATTTATATTATGTTCGGATATCAGTTATGATGTTTTTAGACTGATCACTTTCTAGCATTGACTTAAATCTGCATATGTTAGAACATTTATAGTGTTAGGTAAAGTATTACCATACGTATTTCAATACGTAAATTTCCCTGTTTCACCAAGTGCGAATCTCGAACAGACAGATCTGGTGTAAGATCAGAGTGTATATCCTCACGAGTATTCCTCGTATACTATATCAGTTCCTTGATCTTAAAATTGTTTTCCTGCTCAACTAAATAATGTTTTGTAGATTCGTGCATGCAGCTTAGTATAAAAATCTAGTTGTAAAGGTTTGGTTTGTTTTGAATTTCGCACAAAGCTACTCGAGGGCTATCTGTGTTAGCCGTCCCTAATTTAGCAGTGGAAGACTAGAGGGAAGACAGCTAGTCATCACCACCCACCGTCAACTCTTGGGCTGCTCGTTTACCAACGAATAGTGGGATTGACCGTCACATTATAACGCCTTCAAGGCTGAAAGAGCGAGCATGTTTGGTGCGACGGGGATCCCAACCCGCGACCCTCGGATTACGAGTCGAGTGCCCTAAGTACCTGGCCATGCAGGCCAGTTGTAAAGGTTGAAAATGAATTTGTTTTCCACCCAGTTTAATTGCCACCAAGTTGAAACTGCAATGTTTGAATTGCAATGATTTTTTGTTCAAAGATCCATTTAATGCACCATTAGCAACACCTTTACAATAAGACGTAAAAATATTTACACGTTACAAATTTTAAATGACATTTAGTTCCTTGACACAAGGGTGGTTTATTTATCTACAGATTTCTGCGTCTGCAAAAGAAAGAAATAAGTAGATCATTTTATATAGAAATTAATCAATATAAACGATATGTAAACAACTAACAATAGTCAAAACATCAGAGACTTTAATAATCCAACACCATAATTACCGTCTGTATGCTGACATGCTTTTCGTTTTTATTTATATATATTCTTGTTGTTCATCGATACTGGAATCATATCTTACATAAGTATAAGTTGACAAAATGGAACTGTAAAAATACCTGTTTCATTTATGTCAGAAATATATTCAAAATTACACTTATTTCAGTTGAGTTGTCCATGGTTTTTATTTGTATAGTTTAATAACAAGTACAAGAACTCTGGATATTTATCTCTGTTTTAGTTCGATCTTTCTTAATGTTGTGTCCAATTATTGAAATACTTCCTTTTTTCTCCGGATATTATTTTCCAAAGTGATTCTCATAACATGTTTTTATGCTTTGAAAATGGCGGAGAAGTTTTCTTTAGAATACAAAGCTTTATTTTACGTCTTTTTATCGTAATTATTATTCCATTAAACATTTTTCAGCTTCTCCTAAACAGGATTATGTAATTACAATTCTCATACTTCAGTGGGAGCTATTCAAGAAGCCGGATAAAAAGAATGGAGTGAATAGCTTCATTTCTAGAATAAACGACTGGAGGCCAGCTTCGTGAAACCAAACGCACCTAAACTTCATAAGACTGTGCGTCGCGTTTGCAGTGATTTATAACGCGTGCGCACGCGTGTTTATTTGTTATAGCAAAACCAAACAACACTATTTGCTGTGTGGTTTATAACTTTCATTGCAATACAACTTTAGGCACGTAAAGGGGAAACCTGAATATATGTCAACGTTGTTTAAATACAGTTCCATGTAATTTGCACTAATGTTAAAACTTACAAACATAGCGACAAATCCCGATTCTCTATTTTCATCATTTCGCTATATACCGTCCTTTTCAGGTTCATTTTCAGCTAATCAGCTAATATACTATCGTCTGTGTAAATAGTTCCTGTTATAATATCAAAAATAAATCAACACTAAGTTACCTATTGAAATATTTACTTATTTTTACCTGTGACGCATTCAAACTTCAAAGTCTCAAATGTATCTGTTCCAGTCTCGGTCTTACCTAATAACGTAAACTGATTTTGTCCAATGTTATGTCACCATGACAACCGTCGAAACTAACCAGAGGCGTTTCTAATCAGAGCAATAGGCGATGTTGACCAAAATATAATATCGTGCGCTTAATATCTCCTAAATGGAAGGAGCACAAACAAAGTAACTGTCGGAGTTTCAATAATGTTTTAGTCGGTAACTAACAGTTAGATATAAACAAAAGTTTTGTTTGTTTGTTTTGAATTTCGCGTAAAGCTATTTTAGGGCTATCTGCGCTAGCAGTCCCTCATTTTGCAGTGTAAGACTAGAGGAAAGGCAGCTACTTGTCACAACTCTCCGCAAACTCTTGGGCAACTCTTTTACCAACGATTGTTTTGTTTGTTTGTTTGTTTGTTTTGGAATTTCGCACAAAGCTACTCGAGGGCTATCTGTGCTAGCCGTCCCTAATTTAGCAGTGTAAGACTAGAGGGAAGGCAGCTAGTCATCACCACCCACCGCCAACTCTTGGGCTACTCTTTTACCAACGAATAGAGGGATTGACCGTAAAATTATAACGCCCCCACGGCTGGGAGGGCGAGCATGTTTTGCGCGACCGGGATGCGAACCCGCGACCCTCAGATTACGAGTCGCCTTTTACCAACGAATAGTGGGAGTAACTCACATTATAACGCTTCTACGGCTGAAAGGGCGAGCATGTTTGGTGCGACCGAGATTCGAACCCGCGACCCTCGGATTACGAGTCAAGTGCCTTAACCACCTGGCCAATGCGGGGCATAAACAGAAGTCAATACTCTTTCATCGACTCTGTGTTGTTATCAAAAGACCAATAATGCATTATTGAATAGCAAAAGCGCAAAGTCTACAAATTAATTAATTCGGTGCATTTCAACAAAGAATCGTTTTAATTCGTAAACTTCACAGCACGAGTTCGAGTTGGAACTTTCGGTGTAGTACTAAATGTTACAGTATCGGAGCCCTGGCAAAATCTGTCAGACTAGTGACGTCACCATCAGTGTCAATATTTCATACTTAGAGCCCAGTTTTTATTTCCGTGAATTCATTTTAGACTTTAAAAAATCTGTATCACTAATTATTTACTTCTTATGTTGCTATTAAATTGCACCTGAGTTTAAGCGACGAGCGAAAGAGAACAACAACTGAACAGCATATAAAAATCACTGACATTAACAAACGTTTTGAAAATGCACATCTTACTAATTTAGTATATTTCCTGGCCTGGAAATATATATTAAATACATATATCACCTGTAATTGTCGGGTGGTTAGGTGAGCTCGACTAGTGATATAAAGGTCTCGGGTTCAAATCCCAGCCTAACCAAACATTCTTATTATTTCGGCTATGGAAATGTTACAAGGTGACGGTCAATTCCACTATTCGTCAGTAAAAGTGTAGCCCAAGAATTGGCGGTAGATTATGATGATTAGCTGCTTTTCCTATAGTCTTACACTGCTAAATTAGGGAATAGCGCAGATAGACTTCGTATAGCTTTGCGCGAAGTTCAAAACAAACAATCTGCACTACAGTATTAACAACTTTGATGTTTATAACGATTTTTGCATCTCTTGTTCTGCCAACACGAACAACCAAAGAAAATGACTTTTGTTATGTATATTATGTAAATAATAAATCTTTAAAAGTGCGTGTGTTTTAAACACGCAGGTGACCACGTGACATATGACTACAAACATTTCACCATTTTAACACTTACACTTGATTTTAGCCTGCGCAACTGCATGGTGTATAAAGTAAATAACATTTTTCTCTGCATATTTTTATATTTTTTAGTTTTCGAAATGTTGAAACTGGATTTCGATACCCGTGGTGGACAGAGCGCAGATAGCCCATTGTATAGCTTTGCGCTTTCTTAAAAATCAATCTATCAATCTTTTCGAGAGTGCACGCATTTATATAGGATAATTTAAGATTTCACTTTAGAAAATTCAGAAAATTTTTCTCAGATCAAGAATGATCGAAGATCCGGGTCCTTCTTTTGAAATGTGATGGGGACACTCGATCTTAACGCGTCTATAGGGAGCAATTGTTCTTTACTGTACCATTTGAATACCAAATCATCGAATCAGATATAAAGGTTAACTACTTTGGAATAGCAACTACAAACTTTAGTTAATTTTATGGTTCGTACATTTATATTTTAGTCTTTAAACTGATCGCAACATGTTAAGATTATCCAAGATAGAGGAAAAGGACAAATATTAAAGGTCAATTATTGTCCTTGCTTTCACATGTTGGAGCTAGTGTTAAAAATGCATTACAACGGAAAATGGTAACAAAACTGAAGTGAAAGGTTCAGACTGAAAACATACTACAATATTTTGCTTTGGAACAATGAAAAACTTAACACAGAAAAAGTAAAATAATTAAAAGGATCAAATAAAGGGAGTTGTAGGACTTTCGAAATTGAGATATAACTGTTCAAAGGGTTTGTTTTGAATTAAGCATAAAGCTACACAATGGACTAACTGTGCTCTGCCCACCACGGGTATCGAAACCTGGTATCTAGTGGTGTGAGCCACAGACATACTGATGTATTATTGAAAAGTTATTTCAAGACAAATAGATACAAATTAAAAATTTAGTGTGTTTTTTTTTTGCTATAAATATTAGAAAAAAAGAGAAACTTCATATTAAAATATCATTACGTTTCTTGCTTAGAAAAATAATGCTCTGGTGAAAAATATGTGATTGGAATAAAAGGAAACAGTATACAGCAGTAAAACCATGAGACATTAAGACTTAATTTACTGAACAGCAGTAAAACCATGAGACATTAAGAATTAACTTACTGAACAGCAGTAAAACCATGAAACATTAAGACTTAACTTACTGAACAGCAGTAAAACCATGAGACATTAAGAATTAACTTACTGAACAGCAGTAAAACCATGAAACATTAAGACTTAACTTACTGAACAGCAGTAAAACCATGAGACATTAAGACTTAACTTACTGAACAGCAGTAAAACCATGAGACATTAAGACTTAACTTACTGAACAGCAGTAAAACCATGAGACATTAAGACTTAACTTACTGAACAGCAGTAAAACCACGAGACATTAAGACTTAACTTACTGAACAGCAGTAAAACCATGAGACATTAAGACATAACTTACTGAACAGCAGTAAAACCATGAGACATTAAGACATAACTTACTGAACAGCAGTAAAACCATGAGACATTAAGACTTAACTTACTGAACAGCAGTAAAACCATGAGACATTAAGACTTATCTTACTGAACAACAGTAAAACCATGAAACATTAAGACTTAACTTACTGAACAGCAGTAAAACCATGAGACATTAAGACTTAACTTACTGAACAGCAGTAAAACCATGAAACATTAAGACATAACTTACTGAACAGCAGTAAAACCATGAGACATTAAGACTTAACTTACTGAACAGCAGTAAAACCACGAGACATTAAGACTTAACTTACTGAACAGCAGTAAAACCATGAGACATTAAAACTTAACTTACTGAACAGCAGTAAAACCATGAGACATTAAGACATAACTTACTGAACAGCAGTAAAACCATGAGACATTAAGACTTAACTTACTGAACAGCAGTAAAACCATGAGACATTAAGACATAACTTACTGAACAGCAGTAAAACCATGAGACATTAAGACATAACTTACTGAACAGCAATAAAACCATGAAACATTAAGACTTAACTTACTGAACAGCAGTAAAACCATGAGACATTAAGACTTAACTTACTGAACAGCAGTAAAACCATGAGACATTAAGAATTAACTTACTGAACAGCAGTAAAACCATGAAACATTAAGACTTAACTTACTGAACAGCAGTAAAACCATGAGACATTAAGACTTAACTTACTGAACAGCAGTAAAACCATGAGACATTAAGAATTAACTTACTGAACAGCAGTAAAACCATGAAACATTAAGACTTAACTTACTGAACAGCAGTAAAACCATGAGACATTAAGACTTAACTTACTGAACAGCAGTAAAACCATGAAACATTAAGACATAACTTACTGAACAGCAGTAAAACCATGAGACATTAAGACTTAACTTACTGAACAGCAGTAAAACCACGAGACATTAAGACTTAACTTACTGAACAGCAGTAAAACCATGAGACATTAAAACTTAACTTACTGAACAGCAGTAAAACCATGAGACATTAAGACATAACTTACTGAACAGCAGTAAAACCATGAGACATTAAGACTTAACTTACTGAACAGCAGTAAAACCATGAGACATTAAGACTTAACTTACTGAACAGCAGTAAAACCACGAGACATTAAGACTTAACTTACTGAACAGCAGTAAAACCATGAGACATTAAGACATAACTTACTGAACAGCAGTGAAACCATGAGACATTAAGACATAACTTACTGAACAGCAGTAAAACCATGAGACATTAAGACTTATCTTACTGAACAACAGTAAAACCATGAAACATTAAGACTTAACTTACTGAACAGCAGTAAAACCATGAAACATTAAGACTTAACTTACTGAACAGCAGTAAAACCATGAAACATTAAGACATAACTTACTGAACAGCAGTAAAACCATGAGACATTAAGACTTAACTTACTGAACAGCAGTAAAACCACGAGACATTAAGACTTAACTTACTGAACAGCAGTAAAACCATGAGACATTAAAACTTAACTTACTGAACAGCAGTAAAACCATGAGACATTAAGACATAACTTACTGAACAGCAGTAAAACCATGAGACATTAAGACTTAACTTACTGAACAGCAGTAAAACCATGAGACATTAAGACATAACTTACTGAACAGCAGTAAAACCATGAGACATTAAGACATAACTTACTGAACAGCAATAAAACCATGAAACATTAAGACTTAACTTACTGAACAGCAGTAAAACCATGAGACATTAAGACTTAACTTACTGAACAGCAGTAAAACCATGAGACATTAAGACTTAACTTACTGAACAGCAGTAAAACCATGAGACATTAAGACATAACTTAATGAACAGCAGTAAAACCATGAAACATTAAGACTTAACTTACTGAACAGCAGTAAAACCATGAGACATTAAGACTTATCTTACTGAACAACAATAAAACCATGAAACATTAAGACTTAACTTACTGAACAGCAGTAAAACCATGAGACATTAAGACTGAACTTACTGAACAGCAGTAAAACCATGAGACATCAAGAATTAACTTACTGATGACTCAAATCAATTTGATAAGAAACCCGCGATCTAATAACTCATGTCTACGTCACTTAGAAATGTATTCATTATCACTGAAACTTTGCATGATACAAGATGCATCAGTATAAGCAACAGTATGGTTTGAACTGATTTAATATAAGCTTTAAAATTATTTCAGTCTCATCGTTACACATCTGTAGAACGTAATTGTTACTTTCATATCCACGTTTTTCCTTTCTTGGCTCTCCAGATCACGATTTCCTGAAAACGCAACTTTGGTATCCGCCATTTTGAACATCAAACTTTACAGTATTTCATGATTATGAAGCAACAAAGCCGAGCGAATACTTTTCGCATCTTGATGAATTGAAAGATCTTTCTTTAATGGATAATTCCATCGCTTTACGTCAATATATTATTCCACGGGTATACTGGACCACTTGCTGATGGTGATGTCAAATCAAAACATGATCATTTATGTGATACTGTGACAGTTGTAAGCATTTTGTTGATTTCCATCTGTGAAAGTACGAAACACTATAAATTCTTATGTGGCTTTTGAGTCATCTTTCAACAAGTAAAGCATACTACTTTGAACATCATCACTCGTTATATTAACTTGTATCATGAGGGACAGTTACCCTTTTTAAATAACTACTCAATAACTCGCTTCTACGAGGATGCAAATTGCGGTATCTTGGATCGGAACTAATTAATCCTGCCCTAATCTAGCGACAGAACTTGTAAAATTGTAGTCATAGATATTAACCGTTAGTACCTGTAGAAATTGTATGTAATCGTTATCAAATATCGCTACATAGTGTGTCAATTATAAAGTAATCTAATCATAAATTTTAAACTTCTAGAAATGTTATTAAACACATTTATTCATTCTAATACATTTCACAAAATGTACGCTTCAGATACATGAAAACTGCGTAGGCTGCTAATTTTTCATCGCACCTGTGTTGATATTAAATTGACTTCCTGTTAGGGTTAGCTGTAAATCACTAAATCTATAAAATATATTGATGCGGTTAAAACAGCAACAGTGAAAAGGATATTCAATTTTTTGTTCTTTTTACTGACTAGAATAATCACATGCTGACATGCAATAGAGAAGTAAAAATCACGTGATGGCATGACGTCATTCTTGGAAAGTCTACTGCCATTTATCAAAAAGTGGTTCGAATCTTACAGAAAATTATTTATACTGAGACAGAAACTCTTCTCAACCACATATCATGATTACGTGTGTCTCTAAGTTGTTCGAGAGGGAGGTTCGCAGGACACGAACCACGGACCTTCAGACATAAATGACTAGGCATACTGGACCTTGGACTCTGCCCTCTCCTAGAACGTGGAAAATCTCAGTCATGTATCGTGGCTACGCGAACTTATAGCTTATTTTACTATCACTTAAAAATGATTAGGACAAATAGTCCTTGTAACGCGAAGAGTAAATAGCACAAAACAAGCAAAATCACATTACACTGCGATGTAGAAAATCACTATCTTTTTCGACTACTTTCACCATTACATAATGGTCTGTATGAGCTCTGCCCACGACGTGTTTTCAAATCCGGCTTCCAGCGTTGTAAGTCAGTAGACATACCGTTGTGCTTCTGAGGGAGCCGAAAGAAATCTCAGTTAATTGTATACTGTTGAATATGTGTTATTATATAGATTTTAAATATGTAATTACAAATCACATGACAATCACAGCTGATATAAAGTCACAGCAGGACGACATGTATCAGAACTACATTTTTACATTCTTTCACGTGTTATACATAATGTTATGCAACCGAAATTGAGCGGTTTTGGAAAGGGCATGTGGAAAGCACAGAAAGTGTGTAAGCCTGGAAAAGCAATAATGGAGTGGCCATGGATTGCTTGGTTTGGTAAAATTAAACCATAAAGTGTTAGGCTCTGAGACTAGTTTACAATATTACGTTTTATTTGTTGTTATCAACAGCTGGATTACAGTGTGTGTGTTTTTCTTATGTAAAAGCCACATAGGGCTATACGTTGTGTCCACCAAGAGGATTCGAACCCCTGATTTTAGCATCGCAAAACCGAAGAATTACCACTCTACCAGCGGGAAAACTTGCCCATCTTAAAATGTAATTAGGTATTAAAATAATAGAAAATCTACGGCGAAAAGTAAAAAAAAAAAAATTATTCGCTGTTTGTTTTTTTTGTTGGAACATAATATTAATATTTGCAGCACTTCTACTTTCTTTGAGATGAACCTTAATATTTGGAACTACTGCTGTTGTTGCAGTAGTTGTACACAAGTGAAACGAATATTGAAGATATTCATTACGTGATTTCTTGTTTGTTTGCTTTGTTTGTTATTGAATTTCGCACAATGCTACTCGAGGGCTATCTGTGCTAGCCGTCCCTAATTTAGCAGTGTAAGACTAGAGGGAAGGCAGCTAGTCATCACCATCCACCGCCAAATCTTGGGCTACTCTTTTACCAACGAATAGTGGGATTGACCGTCAAATTATAACGCCCCCACGGCTGAAAGGGCGAGCATGTTTGGCGCGACAGGGATGCGAACCCGCGAGCCTCAGATTACGAGTCGCACGCATTAACACGCTTGGCCATGCCGGGCCACGTGATTTCTTTCAGATTATTAAAGATTAAAAGACATTTACATACCAAAACAACTAAATTATTGAACGGGCCAAATCCAGTTTCAATTGTTACATCCATATTGAAACTTAGGAATATATATTAGCCCATGGTAAAGTTGCTAACATCTTATTTCTATACGTAAAGAATCATAATTCATGATTTGCAAACAGCATTATACCACTCTAGGTTGGCCAGTATTTCATTTTAATCGGCTCACAAAACTGCACTAATATCTTCCTAACTAAAAATATTATTGATATACAAGTTGGAAAAGTTTCTTCCTTTATATTTTGAAGTAGTGTAGGTAAAATTTTTATCAAGCCAGCAAATCTGTTTTACAAGAAATACAGCATCTCGTAATGAAGTCCCAACAGTTTCATAAAATCAGCTCCTATGCTCTGAACTATGTAATAAATATTGATATATTCTGCACATAAAAAGATAGATAGCTTTAGCGTTATGAGGGTTCTTAGGTTTCACTTTATATGAACAATAAGGGGATTATAAATATCTCAAGAGTGTTTCTTCAAGCATGTTCAAAAGGATTTACAATGGACAACATGATGGAAGGTTTCTTTTTTGAAGATGATTTTCCGATCTTCTCTCGTTGACCCAATTCACGGCTGTAAACGTTGTTTCGTTTCTATTTCTAGGGTTTCCGTGTACTATTTTCTTGATTGGTTGAGGGTTGAGTGGAGGTGGTTTCTGATTGGTCGGTTGATTTTCTAAACAAAGATTGTCATCGAATGATTTTTGGGAAGTTTGCTCCGCAGGTTGTTGATCTTGTTGAGTGCAGATACTGTTGTTCTAACGTGGAGAACTCCTTTTATTTTCCTGGATTTTATGTTGTTTTCTTTATAGGTTATTTTGACTTGGTTCCATTCTGTATTGTAATATGTGTCCATATTGGAAGTTTTGGGCTTTATCAATCTTTTTTTTTTTGAGTTCTGTGAATGTTTGTACCAAGTATCTTTGTTCCATATACGTTTAACTGAGGCATATACGTTTTCAGTGCTCTTAACTTGGCACAGAAATTTAAAGTTTTTCATATTTTTCTCATTCTCTACAATTTCTCGTAAACAATTAGTACTGAATACTGTTGAACCACTTTCATTTTTCATACTTTCATTCAACAGTATATAATACCTTTTCAGTCTTCAGGGATATTGCTACAATCTCATAGATTGTAGAAGCAAGTCAAAACAATTAGATGATAAAAATAGAGCTCATATCTTTAACGATGTTGTATGACAACGACCAGTAACATGGGTAACATCAATCGTCATGAGTAAGTCTTAAGTTTTCTGTAAGTATGGAATATCGTGTTTCGTTTCTAACTTGAGTAGATCAACAGAAAGATATCTCGCAGGGAGAAAACTTATGGTCGATTTATAGATTTTGTAAAAAGCAACAATATAGTATCCACGCAAGTGTGGACATTATATTTTTCGTTTACATATAAATAAAGAGTTGTTTGTTTCTGAATTTCGCACGAAGCTAGACGAGGGCTATCTGCGCTAGCCGTCCCTAATTTTGCAGTGCAAAATTAGAGGGAATGCAGCTAGTTATCACCACCCACTGCCAACTCTTGGGCTACTCTTTACCAACGAATAGTGGGATTGACCGTCATATTATAACGTCCCCACGGTTGAAAGGGCGAGCATGTTTGATGTGACACGGATTCAAACCAGCGATCCTCGGATGACGAGTCGAACGCCTTAACCCATCTGGCCATACCGGGTTTTTAATTGTAGAGAGACACAACTGATACACTTTCAGAAGTCACAGACAGCAGGTAATGGAAACTGGATAGTACATGAATACAAAAGGTTGAGAAAATTCAGAAGAAAAGCGATAACAATATACAATATGTTAACATTTTTATATGAACTATTTGTATTACAAAATTTAGTTTGAAATGCCACAGAATATTCTGGTTAACAATGTAATAATTTAAGTGTCTGCAGCTATATTATAATTATATCTTATTGACTTACTGTGTAATCTTACAATAAAGAATTTGGATGAACGTGACAGAGCGTGTCATGGCAACAGGATGAAATTATGACAATTTTAAATAAACTTGGTAGAGCGTTTAATAATGAAAAAAAAAAGCTTCTTTGTATAGACTCGGGTTCCCCGCTGTTACAGCAATAAGTCTACGGAATTACAACGCTAAAATCAGGGTTCGATTGCCCTCGGTGAACTCAGCAGATAGCTCGATATCGCTTTGCTTTAAGGAAAAAAAAAATCACAAACATAAACTCGATAAAATGCCTCTTAAAGACAAACCTTAACTGATGGTACAAATCGGCCCGACATGGCCGTGTGGTTAGGGCGCTCGACTCGCGGTCTGAGGGTCGCGGGTTCGAATCCATATCACACCAAACATGTTCGCCCTTTCAGTCATAGTGGTGTTATTATGTGACGGTCAATCCAACTATTCGTCAGATCTATTGCCGGATCTATTTTTCTAGGACCTGGCATGGCCAGGTGGTTAAGGCACTCAATTCGTAATCCGAGGGTCGAGAGTTCGAATCCCCGTCGCATCAAACTTGCTCGCCCTTTCAGCCATGGGGGGGGAGTTATAATGTGACGGTCAATCCCACAATTCGTTGGTAAAAGAGTACCTCAAGAGTTGGCGGTGGGTCTTGAGTCTTACACTGCTAAATTAGGGACGGCTAGCGCAAATATCTCTCGTGTAGCTTTGCGCGAAATTCAAAACTACCAAATTAAAAAAAAAACGATACAAATATTCAAATAAATTCTAATCGAATCTGTAGCGTGCGTTTGACACATAAATTAGCACATCTTTTCATCGAAATAATTGTATTCATGAATTAATTGTCTGCTAACTGTAGTAAAGAAAAGTTAAGTCGAAGTTACAGATTGAAATAATAAAAGATAAGATGAAAAAGTACAATAATTATAACTTTAGGCACCATGGAAAAATAACACATGATACGAAACAACTATTCTTTTTGACCAAAGCTATTAGCTCCACTGAAAGATGATTTAACCAATTTCTTCTTAGTGAACAACTAATACCATAGATGAATAAGGAGAAAAGATGGTACCTCTGATTATAATTATTTATTTTATCTTTTGTTATTTCGGTCTGTAATTTGTTTACTACAGCTAGCTTTTAATCGTTTCAACAATACGATATGATACTTATTATGTAAAACGCACGCTGGATTACTCAGGCATGCTGTAGATTCAAATTTATTATTTAAATTATTTGAAGCTTTGTGCTGTTAGTTACGGTGTGTGTTCCAGTGGCAGAAGCTGTGAAGCGAAACTTTGTGTGTCCAATTAAAAACTAAAGTGATTTGGTGATACAAACTCGTTTATTTCTGGTATTAAAATGTCTTTTATTCACCAGTATGTATGATAAAAGTTAACGGATGAAATAGCAAACCGTGAGTACTTTATTTAAACTTAATAAGGCTTGTCGTAACAACAAGATGAAACTATTATTACTTTAGATAATTAATAAGGCTGTCTTAAGGATAAGAAGAAACTACGATTAGTTTAGATAAACTTGATAAGGCTTGTCGTAACAACAAGATGAAACTATTATTACTTTAGAAAATTGATAAGGTTTGTCGTAGCGACGAGATGTAACCATTACAACGACAAAGACAAACTAGATAGAAAGATGAAACTACCGTGAGAATAGTTAAGTTTTGTGATAAAAACACAAAATATTACATAGATTGGATGATTTAGTGAAAATATTGGTTATGATTTCTGTGGGTCACATAATTTATATCAGGATGGATCGTGACCACCACATTGAGTCGTGCTCTGTATCTCTTAGACAATTAATCGTTGGTATATATATATATATATAAATCAAATTTAATGTATGCATTAGACCGTTATTAACAGAGAATTTATGTTACCGAAACTCTGCCAAAAGATATCCTGTACAGATTTTATGGTAACTTATTTATGGTAATTTATTATGGTATAATAAATAATCCTTCAGCTTAAATGCAAAAGTTGAAGAACTACTTTGAGCGATTTGTTTGTTTTTAAATTTCGCGCGAAGCTACACGAGCGATATCTGCGCACTTCGAGCGATCGTAAACTCTCTTCTCTTATGAGGTCTCGCAGTTGATGTATGTTAAGTATCAGGAATTACGAATATAAAATTGAGAGTTCAATTCCACGCAGTTAAATATAGAGCTTAGAGAGTTTGTTCTGTTGCTTTGCGCTAAAAACTAACAAACCCTTCGTTTGTTTTAATTCTTTACAATAAGTAGAAATAGAAATAAATAACCAGCTACCCTAAGTGGCACAGCGGTACGCCTGCGGAGTTACGATGCAAGAATCCGGGTTTTGATACCCATGGTGGGCAGAGCATTGTGTAGCTTTGGGCTTAATTCAAAACAACAAGAACCATTTAATTTATCATTTGACATAAAATGCTGATTTCCTTTTAACTGAAATGTTAAGTGTTTGAATGTATAAACTCTGGTAACCTTGCACAATTCTGGAACATCAAGTTTCTTCACCAAAGTACATTCATTACCTTTTAATTTCTGAACCTCACACATTCAATGAGTTCAGTTTAGAGAACTCAACTATATTCTTCATTTCTTAAGATTATATTTTGCCTTCAGTGGCACAGGCGGCATGTCTGCTGACTCACACCGCTAGAAACCGGGTTTCGATACTCTTGGTAGGTAGAGCACAGACAGCTCCTTGCGAAGCTTGGTGCTTAATTCTAAAACTAACAAGCTTTTATTTATGTGTGTCTAACTCTTCCCACGACTCTGAGTTTATCAGAGCCAAACTTGATATCGATCTCAGTGTATGTTCTTATCAATATGGCGGATCTTACATTCTCACCCTCACCCCTTACAGAGGGGATGAAACTCTGCCGGAAGATCACCCGAGCATAATAGGGAGTCTGATACCAGGATTTCAGGGTAGATAAACCCAAATATGGCATCGCATTTTGTTTTTCTGTTTTTCCCCTCGGGATTCGAGGACGCCATGTTTGAAACCGTGTTCACACCTTTCTCACAAGCTAGTGGAGCCAAATTTCACTTAATTATTCAGCTATTACAAGGGAGTGTTTGCTGTGTACTGAACCTCCCGTTAGATAGTTATAAAAGTAACTGAAGATATTGAGGTTTCCAACCCTGAATCGGGTCTTTCAAGTTGATATCTGCTTTTCGGGCTCCTGTGCTACCTATTTCTCGCCGCACCCCTTTCTCACCCGTCAACTTTATACTGCCTCACCGCAATTCATCACCTTAAAGTAAAGAAGTAAAAGTAAAATACAGGAAAATTTCCAAGCAAAATTAAGTAATCATTCATGTGAAGGGACGAAGAGGAACCACAACGTTCCTGACCACCCATGTTGGGGAGAGAATTCTTCAGATTTCTCTCTGTCTAAACTAAACCTCTGCCAGGTTGATTTGCGTTTTGGAGGAGATTGACTGGTACACTGGAGCCTCTGTCACACTTTAGAGGGGGAAGGTTTAATCGTGAAACAGATTACACGTATTTTATGCTAGTAACACTATAAAATGCCAAATTTCATAACAAAGTATTTAACACAACAAATTAAAACTGGTTTTCAGGAACAATTGGACGACGTTAAAGGTGGACGTTAACTTCACGCTGTCCCGAAGTTTTCAGAAATGTTACGCAAATGTTTATACTTACCATTAATTGTATCTACAATTCATTGGAATTGTGTTGTCATGGTAACATGGCCGTAGTTAAATGTTTCCTGGGGTGGAAATTGTTGTTGTTTTGAATTTTGCACAAAGCTACTCGAGGGCTATCTGTGCTAGTCGTCCCTAATTTAGTAGTGTAAGACTAGAGGGAAGGCAGCTAGTCATCACCATCCACCGCCAACTCTTGGGCTACCCTTTTACCAACGAATAGTGGGATTGACCGTAACATTATAACGCCCCCACGGCTGAAAGGGCGAGCATGTTTAGCACGACGAGAATGCGAGCTCGCGACCCTCATATTACGAGTCGCACGACTTTACACGCTTGGCCATGCCATCAAATGTTCTAACAAGAAGGGTTTATGGATTTTTTGAAAACTAGAGAGAAGTCAGCTAGTCATCACTACCTACCGCCAACTCTTGGACTACTCTTTTACCAACGAATGGTGAGATTGTTCATCACATTATAACTCCTTCACAGCTGAAAGGGCGGTCATGTTTGTTTGACGAGGATTCGAACTCGTGACCATCAGATTACGAGTTTAAAGCCTTAACCACCTGGTCATGCCGGACTAGGTCTTAGCACTCTATCGCTCTAGCAATGTAAGATCTAACGTTACAAAATTGTACGTCGTAACATTCTGACAGTTTTAATCTTAATACCCTATAGCCTCTCACTAGCACAGTGGTAAGTCTGCTGATTTACAACGCTAAAATCAGGGGTTCGATTCCCCTCGGTGGGCTTAGCAGATAGCCTGGTGTAGCTATAGATGTGGGACTGAACTCATTATGTGCAATTTGTGATAGCAAACAGTAACAGACTAACATTGAAATAAAGAAAGAAGTTATTTTATTAAATTAACAAGCATGGAGCATGTACGTAAAATTGACAGTAGTGTTTAGTGGATCTTGTTTTTCAATGTTAAAGGCAGAAACTCGGTAACACATCGTAATTATGAGGTTTGAAATTTAGGTCTATGGAATCGCATCACAGTACGTGAATGAGGGTGTCCAAAGAAGTTGTTTTTTTTAAGACACTTACACAGGGTTTATCCTACTATATAAGATCTAATGGGTTTTTGTAGGGTGACTGGTTTGGCCACATCAGAGTGATAATAATGCCCATTAAGCTGTCACTTTTTGTGACTCTGAACAGGAACTTCATTTTTCAACACTGCCTTGATTTAGTCAGTCAGTGGCAGGTACCTTTCCTCGGGCAGAAGTGATCACTTCTTTCCACACAACCAGCTATGACCGTCCAGCTTCCGTAATGGTACTCCACTCCATAATAGAATTACTGCCGTATACTTTTGTGACAGTTAAGGTGGTTTCTATGTCACCAAACTAAGATATGTCAACTGTACGAGGAGTAAGTCAATCTGGACTCGCCAGTAGAAGAGTGTGATATCACCTGTGACATCTACTGTTATCCGTGTACGATATCAAATTGATTAAAGTGGTTTCCGTTTTGATATACTGCTACTGTACTCCATGCTATGAAGACAATGTGTGTTGGTAACGAGGCACATCCATACCGACTTTACAATAGTTTGACATGACTTATTTTCCACATTCTTTTCCCATTGGGAAGAGTACGTTCTATTGGTTTTGGATGCGCGGGCAATTCAGATATTGTTTCATCGAAGTGACTGGAACTGCATTGTTTCTTTACTCACCGTGAACATAAGTTATCTGAGTGCCACCTGACGGTTTCTCACTGCCTTCGATTGGTTTTTCATCATCCAATTCTGCAAACTCGAAAAAATATTGCTAATTCCTGGGCCGTTGTATTCTTGGCATGACTCTCTATATTCTGTGGTATTAATCGAGCTGTACTTATATGTGTACATCGAGGTTTTATTCACACCGACAAATGGAGACTAAGGTAACGATGAAACTAATTATGCCATAGCAGGATATTTATCCATACTGACAAATGGAGACTAAGGTAACAATGAGACTAATAATGTCAAAGCAGGATCTTTATCCATACTGACAAATAGAAATTAAGGTAACAATGACACTAATTATGCCAAAGCAGGATCTTTATCTATACCGACAAATGGAGAATAAGGTAACAATGACACTAATAATGCCAAAGCAAGATCTTTATCCATACTGACAAATGGAGAATAAGATAACAATGACACTAATAATGCCATAGCAGGATCTTTATCCATACTGACAAATGGAGACTAAGGTAACAATGAGACTAATAATGCCAAAGCAGGATCTTTATCCATACTGACAAATGGAGAATAAGGTAACAATGAGACTAATAATGCCATAGCAGGATCTCTATCCATACTGACAAATAGAAATTAAGGTAACAATGACACTAATAATGCCAAAGCAGGATCTTTATACATACTGACAAATGGAGAATAAGGTAACAATGAGACTAATAATGCCATAGCAGGATCTTTATACATACTGACAAATGGAGAATAAGGTAACAATGAGACTAATAATGCCATAGCAGGATCTTTATCCATACTGACAAATGGAGAATAAGGTAACAATGAGACTAATAATGCCATAGCAGGATCTTTATCCATACTGACAAATGGAGACTAAGGTAATAATGAGACTAATTTTGCCATAGCAGGATCTTTATTCAATTATAAGTCTTCTTCAGTATCCATATGTCGGGGCTATTTGTGCATGACGTCATGGAACATAACGATTTGTATTCTCAAGGTTAGCAGTTTAACTCTTCATGTAGAAGATCTTATCGATGATATACAATTCAATTATTATTTAATATAAACTCACACATGCGCAACACAATCATGAGTAAACTTTCACACGTCATATAAATACTCTTCAAAAAAAAGAAACGCAAAAGGCAAAATTTGAGACAAATTGTTAACAAGTTTATTCCGGGTAGTTCTGTATGACATGTGTGAAACTTTGCACATTCACTGCTGAACATCCAAAGTCTGCAAAGGCGAAGTCCACGCTCACTAGTTGAAGTTTAACGTCACTCAACATCAATAACGAGTATGCCCCCTGTGTACATCAATAACTGCTTGGCATTTCCTGCCCATGGAAGCGACGAGATAACGAATCACATCCTGTGGAATGGCTGTCCACTCAGCCTGCAAAGCTGCTGCAAGCTGAGGTAGAGTCTGTGGTTGAGGTTGTCGCCGTCGCAGACGTCGGTCCAACTCGTCCCAAAGATGTTCGATGGTGGGGTTTAAATCTGGTGATCTGGGGGTCAGGGAAGAACGTTGATGTTGTGGTGTCTCAAGAAGACAGTGGTGAGTCGGGCTGTGTGAGAACGAGCGTTGTCATGTTGAAAAACGTCGTTGACGTTCACCATGATGGGTTGCACATTGGGGCCTAAGAATTTCGTCGACGGTTGCGTACGGTCTGATCGGAAATCCTACGCAGCCCTGGTATGGTTGAGGCAGTAGACGTCGCGGTGGTGGTCATATCCTGAAGGGGACGTAACCGGATGTTGCGATCTTGTCCGGGCGTCGTCATACGAGGTCTGCTAGATCGTGGACGGTCACGAGTTGATCCATGTTGTTGGTGACGATTCCATAGCCTTGTGATGGTGCTTGGGTGGACATTCACAGCTCTGGCAACATCTGATCGAGATTCGCCTGCTTCCAAGCGACCAACGGCGTTGTTGCGTTGTGCTTCAGTCAGTCTTGGCGTAACTGTATTGCGTGTCGGTGGCTTAACACTGAGCTATGGAAACCGAGAACCCGTCACTTTTATAGGGATTTTGTACATGTTGCACTTGCAGAACATGCAGATCTCTCAAACAAATTTATTGGACACGCATGCGTTTTGGCGAAAAATCCGATGTTTTCCTTCGTTTTCAAAGTGCACAACTTTTATTGTCATTTTGGTCTGACAATCAGTGCCTTAACACGTGTAACATCACATACTCTGAGCTTGTAACGTTATTACATATATTTCTCTTTAAAATAAAAAGAATATCCCTTTTGCGTTTCTTTTTTTGAAGAGTATATTTTATGTATTTTGTCCTTTCAACGAGTGTCCGGCATGGCCAGGTAGTTAAGACACTCGACTCGTAATCGAAGGGTGGCAAGTTCGAATATCCGTCGCGCCACACATGCTCTCCCTTTCAGTCTTTCGTTGGTAAAAGAAGAGTTCAATAATTGGTGGTGGGTAGTGATGATTATCTGCCTTGCGTCTGGTTTTACACTGCTAAGTTAGGGGCGGCTAGCGCAGATAGCCTCGTGTAGATTCGATCGAAATTAAAAACAAACAAACGTGAACCTTCTAATGATATAATTGTGTAACTGAATTTATAATAGTAATTTGGTTTGATTGTACAGGTTTCCAGTACGAGCCCTATATTTTGTTTTGCATTTCACGAATAGCAACACGAGCGCTATCTTTGTTAGCCGTTTTTCATTTGGCAGTGTAAGATTAGTGGGAAGGCAGCTAGTCATCACCACCCACCGCCAACTCTTGGGCTACATTTTTACCAATGAATAGTGGGATTGACCGTCACATTATAAAGCCCCATGGTTGAAAGGGCGAGCATGTTTGGCGTTACGGGAATTCGAATCCACGACTTTAGGATTACGTGTCGAGTGCCTTAGCCATCTGGCCATGCCGGGCTAGTATTTTGGTATGTGTTAATGTTGATTCATGTATTATTTACATGTAAAATAAGGCTCAAGGAGCTCTTACAGTATTAATGTTTTTACCTCGTTTGAGGTAATGCTTAATTCAAAAATGGTTCAAGACGAGAACCAGAAAGTATTATGCACAAGTCCCGATTTTCAGCGGCCATGAACGTATTCAGACCCATATATGAAAGGGAGCACTGGTACAGTCAAACATATGTCATAATATCCTTTAGCGGCCTGGATCTCTGAAAACATTATAGCAATATTTAAAAACAGCAAATTCAATTACGTCTATTACAATCGGACTTTTCAACACTGACCAGAAAAAAAACCCAAGTGGCCCAGCGGTATGTTTACAAATTTACAACGCTAGAAATAGCGTGGTAGGCAGAGCACAAGAAGCCCATTATGTGCTTTGTTCCATTAGATAGGAAGATTCTTGGTTGAATTACTTTGTTTTGTTACACACAATATTTTGAAGTTGAGTTTTGAAACATATCCAGCTTTTACTGTTTCATGTAGAGTTTATTCTTCGTTTGAAAGACCAATTCTACTGCCTACTTATTTGTTTTATAAATTTCTCGCACAGTTGCACGAGCGCTATCTGCACGAGCTGTTTCTAATTTAGAGGTCTAAGGCAAGATGGAAGGCAAATAGTCATCACCAACCACTGCCAACTCTTGGGCTACTCTTTTACCAAGGAATAGTGGAATTGATTGTGACGTTATAACGCCCACACGGCTGAAAGGGCGAGCATGTTTGTTGTTACAGGAATTCGAACTCGCGATCTTCACATTACGAATCGAGCACCCTAACCACCTGTCTATGCCGAGCCGAACGCTACTGCAGGTCGAAAATACAGTCTTGTCCTCTGTTTAATGGAAAGAGGTACAGTCGTATCCTCTATTTAATGGAAAGAGGTACAGTCGTGTCGTCTGTTTAATGGAAAGAGGTAATCCAATAAAATATTTGTCATCCCTGTTTCGTAGCTACGTTTTTTTCATTTTTTTTCTGGAACACGAATGATTTCCTCATAGATATCTTATTTCAAAATCAAATTCTGGTGTTGTTGTTGAGTTAAGCACAAAGCTACACAATGGGCTATCTGTGCTCTGCCAACCACGGGTAGCAAAACCCTGTTTTAGCGTTGTAAGTCCGCAGACATACCGCTGACCCACTGATGGGGCAATTCTGGTGTTACAGATACGTGTACGTATTTATGAATTTGTTTGTTCAATTGTAACTACTTTTTGCACAAAGTGTAACGACATTTATTTTCTAAATATCATTTCTTGGCAGTGTATTGTCGTCGCATAAAAGGTGTGATTATTATTAAGTTTCGATTACATACCAAGTAATTCACTTTGATTTTTATTGAACTCTGTGTGTGTGACAATCGTATTCTGATTTTTATTAAACTGAGTGTGTGAACTAATGTAGTCGGATTTTTACTGAGCTGTATGTATGCGAACCACATTTAGTCATACAATTTCCACAGAGCGATTCATCGTTAAGGACATTTTAATGTTTCTGACTATTGTGAAGCATTGGTTAATGAACAAGAATACAATCGTGACGTGAAAATTTTATGCTAAATATTGTTTCAGCTTTTCTTCTTAGCATTGCGCATATTGTTTATTTTAATAATAGAAAAAACATAAGACATCAGAAATTACGTTAGGAAGCTGACAATGCTCTATGATTCAGTGTGAAAAGATAAGAACACAAGACAGCTGTGTTTGTACACCATATCACTGGTTCATTTCAACGAGGCCCGGCATGGCCAAGCATGTTAAGGCGTACGACTCGTGATCTGAGGGTCGCGGGTTCGCATTCCCGTCGCGCCAAACATGCTCGCCCTTTCAGCTGTGGGGGCGTTATAATGTGACGGTCAATCCCACTATTCGTTGGTGAAACAATAGCTCAAGAGTTGGCGGTGGGTGGTGATGACTAGCTGCCTTCCCTCTAGTCTTACACTGCTAAATTAGGGACGGCTAGCACCGATAGCCCTCGAGTAGCTTTGTGCAAAATTCAAAAAACAAACATTTCAACGAAATGCTGTTTAGTTGCTAAAAGATCCTTGGAAGTATGTGATCTAAAAGGCAATGCGACGTTCTTTAGGGAGTCACAGAATCATGAGCTGAAATGTACAGACGTTTGAGCGCTTTATATTAATACGATTTTTATATGCACATCAGCATGTCATGTGACACCCACAGTTAATATAGGGTCACGGTAGAATAGAATGTATCAGAACTAGATTTCTACATTATTTGGCGTTACCAACTGAAATTAATTGCTTTTGAATAGGGTATGACGGATCTTTACGACGCAAAATGCTTAAATGATAAAGATCGGTAAGTTAGAAGTTTCAAGATGGGTATATCTTTCATGCTTAATGACATGAAGAAACAGAGGAATGTGGATCACCATGGTGTACCAAGACCATTAAGAAAGAGATCTGGAACAAGTCACACTTAAGCTGTAGTTAGCAGACTGCATTATTTTGTATTAGAGAACAATCCTCGAACGCATGGGTCAGTGGCAAAAGCCAACTAAGAGCCCCGGGAATAGCAGGTAAAATAATGAAGAAGGGTATGTTGTCTAAAATTGCGACATAGGCCACGTGCTTCTACGACATAGCAATAAAATTGTCGCATACCTCAAGCAGCTGGATAACGAAATATGCTATTGCATATAAAGTTGCTGGACGTACAACTCACGGGTTTATGCGCGAATGGACTGTTAAGACTGACGTTGGGGAACCGTTGTCTACAATCTATCTACTACAAAATGGTCTGACATTGGAACTTTTTTTACAATAAAACTGTACTGCAGGACTATCTATTTTCAAAATCATCAGAGGTATCATCATAGAATCAAAATAAAACAATCAACCTTTCAGGAATCGAGGCGAGAGCAAAAACAAGTAGTTTCAATTCGAACATTATCTTCTGTCCAGGTTTCCAGTGAAACAAGGTCACACATGCTGTGTATAAGTTTTGTTAAAACATACGCTTCTTTAAAAACACTCTCAGATCGACGACACTATGCAACACAAATTGTGTTCCTGGATAGTATGTGTTATTTCTTAATTGCTTATGTTGTAAAAGTACAGAAAATGGCCATTATTCCCTTCAAACTTTGCTTTTGTGACCTGGATAATGAAATTTAGTAATGTTAAAATAGGCACATTTGCACATTTTCATTCACATAAGGTGTGAATAAAACAACATATGAATTAAGATTTACATGTATTTATACTAAAGTTATACAAAAAGGAACAAAAATGTTTAGAAATGAATAGTTTTTCGAGATTTGCGACTGTAACGTAAATCACTTTCACGTATCAGCCCCAAATATAGTCTCCCATCATGTTTTCATTATACACTTTCAGGTCACAAAAGCAAAATTCGAAAAGAAAAGTAGGTCTTTTCTATTTACTTTAGGCGTAAGCAATTGGGAGGCCTGGCATGGCCAAGCGCGTAAGGCGTGCGACTCGTAATCTGAGGGTCGCGGGTTCGCGCCCGCGTCGCGCTAAACATGCTCGCCCTCCCAGCCGTGGGGGTGTATAATGTGACGGTCAATCCCACTATTCGTTGGTAAAACAGTAGCCCAAGAGTTGGCGGTGGGTGGTGATGACTAGTTGCCTTCCCTCTAGTCTTACACTACTAAATTAGGGACGGCTAGCACAGATAGCCCTCGAGTAGCTTTGTGCGAAATTCCAAAACAAAAAAAGCAATTGGGAAATAACACTTTTTGCCCAGGAACAAGACAAAGTAAAAATTTTGTTGCATAGTGTAGTTTTTAATGCTATCTAATATTTTTTTAGCTAGTATCAACATTACACTCACGTTTCTTTCAGTTTAAAAGTACAATGTTTTTTTTCACACGAAAAATATTTACATCACCATCTGAGAACTGTAGTTTTGAGTTGCATCCACCGCCGCAAGTTCAGCCATATGCCAGTGACAGATAATTTTATGTAATACAGCAATATACTGTTTACAAAACAAATTATGATGAAGAAGACATGGACGTTATGATTTACGCATACTTAGTATATAAACTTGCAAATAAACACAAGTCTAATAATGTTTCAGTAACAACCATATACTTGCAGATAATTGTAATTCACGAACATAAAAGTAAAAATGAAAATATAATCTAAAGATAGAAGAAAAAATCTTAGAACTTCTGGGACAACAAATTACACAACACTGCCGCTGTATCTTTTATACTAATAACCCGTCTGAAAGGTATGACTTACCAGTATGAAAGAAATCAAATTATATTAACCGTATTTATCCTACTGAGTAAAAAATGTTTTCAACTCGTTATTTTAAAATAATCGCATAACACTTTATATTTGACTTTTAGCGATACAGGGCTCGGCATGGCCAAGTGTATTAAGGCGTGCGACTCGTAACCTGAGGGTCGCGGGTTCGCATCCCGGTCGCGCCAAACATGCTCGCCCTTTCAGCCGTGGGGGCGTTATAATTTGACGGTCAATCCTACTATTCGTTGGTAAAAGAGTAGCCCAAGAGCTGGCGGTGGGTGGTGATGACTAGCTGCCTTCCCTCTAGTCTTACACTGCTAAATTAGGGACGGCTAGCACAGATAGCCCTCGAGTATCTTTGTGCGAAATTCCAAAACAAACTTTAGCGATACACCATAACAAGGACTTATGACTCATTATAAATACAATACAAGTGCAAATGTACAGTCCATCTAAACTTGTACGAACATTAAAATTTATTTTTGTCAGAAGATTCAAGTTTGTATTTCTATTTTTAAATCACTGACGAAAATATAAACCTAGCATTTTATTCAAATAATTCTTAGTGCTCGAGAAACGCGTCCATTCAAGAAATAAGTGTTACAGTATGTTAAGGTATCAAAAATAAATAGGTATGTTATAAATTCCGGATTCCATGAATGAGTTATAGATCTCGAGTCCGTCCAGCTGTGAATTTTCTACCTGGTAACGGTTGACACAGTAGTTATACCCACCAATTGTTCACTGTTTTGACGGTTAGTTTCTGTGATAGGCATTATAGAAATCGAATATCATCTGGTCAAGCTTCTTCGATATATCATCTCCTTCCTTAACCGTAATAAATCAAACTAGTGGTGACAGTTGTCACAGAATATGAAGTAATCACTGGGTATTTATTTTCTGCTCACTAGATCAAGATCACATTAAGTAATTTTGCTTGTCATTTGTGTAAAGCACAATTTAAGAGCACAGATTAACAATTTCAAGCAACATATTGTCCGTTAGAAACAAATTGTTAATTATGAACAGCTGATTTCTAAACAAAAGGAACCTTTTTTACATCTTCTAACCGACTCCTGAAAACTAGTTTAGTGCACCTCTATAGCATTCATGTTGGTGTTAGATCGGTATAACAAGAGCCCCCAGTGGCACAGCGGTATGTCTGCGGACTTGCAACGCTAGAAACCGGGTTTAGATACCCGTGGTGAGCAAAGAACAACTAACCCATTGGGTAGCTTTGTGCTTAACTTCAAATAAACAAATATATGAGGAATAGACCAAGAAAAATTTCAATGCTCTTTTTGGACATGGAAATATCGCCCTTTGACCTCTTCTTGACTAGAAGACGCTACATAATAAGTGTACCTTTAAGTACAATTGTATGTAAGAAAGCATTAAATGTAATATTGTGTTCAAAACATTTATATTGTATGATTAGTATTGAAACGCAAGGTGGCGAAGAGCAAGAGTTACTCTAATCGTATGGTGCAAGTTACGTAGCCATGTAACATGGGATTGAATTTATTGGTTTGCCGGAAATAGTTCATTAGAGTTCGATTGTTGTGTTACCGATCAGATGGCTATCTATTAAATAACAATTTTCCTGATAGCTTCATGAAACGGTTAAATAAAATCATAAGCATCACCTTTAACAAACGATTGAGGATAGCAGGTATAGACAGAACGACCACCTATTCTGAAAGTAAAAAACAACAACAAATAATTATCTTAGTTTCATGCTTTTGTTACGGTAAAAGTACTCCTCCTCAAGGCGTTACTTCTGATGAAGACATTTACAAGTGATTTAAAGTCCATTGGATCTGATTCTCAAAAATATTGGGCATAAAAAATATTGTTATTTTTGCTTTACTTCAGGGTGCTCGTTAACTCTCGCGTCGAGATATTTTGGATATGTTAAAACACTCACAGCACTCCTGATTATGAATAGAACACACCTTGCCGCCCTAACATTTAGTGTTGACAAATCGGTAGTGTTATTCAAGCCTTTCTGCTATTGTTAGTATGGTCCTGTAGTATGTTGATACTATAATTTACTCAGGTTAGCTTGAAGATGATCTAAGAAGGTCGAAACGTTGTTCTCTGCTTTATTATTAAAAGTGTTAATACCCATACCAGTCGTCGTGAGATACGTAATGCTGTTACATTATTTATTATTACTTTACCCAAAGTTTTCTATAAGGTTTAAGAACTCAATACGTACATACATAAAACATGGTATACACCGTGAGGTGGCCAGGATGAGTTTGTAATAAGAGGTATCGGTAAAGTAGTGGCGGTAGGGGGGAGCTTTCTGTTACTTGATTTAAACATTCAACTCTTTTTGTCATTCCACGGTGTTTCACTCGATTAATTATGGTCACGAGTCAAAGTTGGAAATGACATAACTCAAGAAATGGTTCCTCATATTACACGTATGATAGCTGAGTGACTAGAAACTTCAGCTGAGTTTGTGTATTCTTGTAATAACTGACGCATCTTTTTTTCCTTGGATTCCTCCATGGAAGGTGCTATCTCCCCACGTGTTGTGTGTATGTTGCGTTGTAGGAAATTTAACATGTTTTCGTTAAGGCCTGGCATGGCCAAGCGCGTAAGGCGTGCGACTCGTAATCCGCGGGTTCGCGCCCGCGTCGCGCTAAACATGTTCGCCCTTTCAGCCGTGGGGGCGTTATCATGTTACGGTCAATCCCACTATTTGTTGGTACAAGAGTAGCCCAAGAGTTTGCGGTGGGTGGTGATGACTAGCTGCCTTCCCTCTAGTCTTACACTGCTAAATTAGGGACGGCTAGCACAGATAGCCCTCGAGTAGCTTTGTGCGAATTTCCAAAACAAACAATTTTCGTTAAAGACGTGACGCCAAATTATCACTAACTTACATAAAGATAATAAATGCTTAATGACAGCAATAATGTGGGAAGAGGAATTTTTAATCTGGTAACATGCCCCTTGTTTCAACTTATCATTCCAGAAAGTTTGGTTAATGTTGGTCCAGCGACCTAAGAGTAGTTAGATAACGGACAAACAGACAGATACACAGGTTTTTTATTTTTATGCTTTACATATAGATAGAGTCGTTATTAATATATGATAAAATTATTCGTTTTATGCGCAAATAACTTAACAGACATTTAAAGCAGAACAGAACAATATATAAAGGATTAAACTGCACTTTAAAGGAACACATAAGAAAACATGTAAACAGTTACGTACTATTTCTAATAATTAAAATACAACGTGCAATAATTAGATTTAAGATTTCACTAAAGAGCAAATGATTTTGTTTCAAACTTATTCATCCCGACATTTACAGTATTTGTTGCTTAGAAAATCTACAGATGTAAAATCGTGTAATTTGTAACAGATTTTACTGTTAAATATCATTTAATATGGTTTCAATGATTTATTTCGATATTGCTCAGTATTTATTTTCTGTACACATTTCAGGAGGATGGGTATTTGGAGATGCTTTTTGTCAGTTACAAAGTTATGTCGACGTCCTCTGTCGTCACTTGTTCTTTTGGTTGATGGCTCTCTTCAGTTTTGAAAGGTAAGAACGAATTTCATTGAAATATAAAGAGATGTATAGGTAAGCAATAAATAATTAACTAAAACTCAAATTATTGTTAGAAAAACAAGACTCTTTCTATTATTTTATAGTGAAATAAGCTGTTATCGAGTGATAATTCTATATTGTTGAACTCAACAAAATATTATTTTACCTACAAATACTTTAGAAACTTAAGACAAAAAAGAACAAACTAATAGTAATATGATAAAATTCACAAGACAATAAAAGTAAAGGTCATTGTGAATTTAGTGCCTCACAAGGATATCGAAGATATTAAATATTGCTTTATGTAATTCATTTTGCAATCACATGTTGCAAAGAAAATGTATAATTACCAAAAACTGGCAACTTTTTATTTCTAAATGGGCTTCATTTGTAATCCAACGAAACAAAACATGAAATATTTATCATAAACTGCACCTCCATCCACGCCAACTATTTAGCTATTTTTGTTAGGTTGGATACTGGGATTCGAATGCGTCTCTTATAACGCACACACGGCCTCAAAGCGCACAACAGATTTTTGTCACAAAGGTATCACCAACAGCCGATCATCTGATACACTAGCCACGTCCGCCCATTCTCGTAAAGGAACCGACTTATAAATAATTGTTTTTTTTTTATTTTCACTTGTCTCCAAGCCTCCTCACAGCTTCTCTAGGTTTATTGTGACACTTCTAATCGAGGAAAACTTTAAAATTCTCGTCTCCCACGGGCTACTCAAATTCTCACATTTAGGCGCCACTTAGAACTTGAACCAAATGGTAAAGTAAAGAAAAACTTTAGGAAAAGAAATATACTCTAACCTAGATCCTTCCTATGCTCTTTTTTGTTTCTTTTTGATTTTTTTCACTTGTAGGTAGATCATGATTTAGTGGACAATAACGAGTTTCACTGGTGACAAGAGAAGGAATGTGCTAACATTCTGTTATATCAGATTGCAGCGTAAAAAATAAAAATAATAATTAGTTTGAAAACTGAGTTAAAAAATAAAGCCGGTGTGTTGTATTTAAACTTCTGTATTCCTAATTTCGTATCGTCCCCCCAGTTAGTCAATGGTAAGCCTGTAGACTTACAACGTTAAATTACAGAGTTCATTTCTCAGCGATGAATAGAGTGCAGTTTATCATTTGTTTTACAGTAAGGAAACAACAGCAACATTTTTAATCGTACATATTTATGCCACGTTCTAACATCATCGTCCAATAACAGAAAAATTAATATACCATCCATTATGTGAAGCAATTTCCAACTAATTTGTGAGGAACTTCTGTTTGATTTAAGTTATGTTATTGATGTACCAACGTAATAAGGCACGAAAAACAGGTTTTTCTATCATTACTTTTCTTTGTAATTTTGTTTGCTTTTTTGTTTTAACGGAAAATTACATCAGGTTATGTGCTGTGTCCACCACGAGGAACTAAACCCTCGAGGCCCGGTATGACCAGATGGTTAAGGCACTCGACTCGTAATCTGTGGGTCGAGAGTTCGAATCCCTGTCGCATCAAACATGCTCGCTCTTTCAGCCGTGGGGGTGTTACAATGTGACGTTCAATCCCACTATTCGTTGGTAAAAGAGTAGTCCAAGAGTTGGGGGGTGGGGGTGACTAGCTGCCTTCCCTCTAGTCTTACACTGCAAAAAAGGGACGGCTAGCGGAGATAGCCCTCGTGTAGCTTTGCATGAAATTAAAAACAAAAACTAACTAAGTCCGCAGACCTACCACTGTACAACCGGGGAATTCTCTGTGTAGTATTTAACTTAAACATTTGAGAGCCATGATAGGTAAATAATATTCGTGTGAGGGTGTGTATGAGTATTGTGTTTTGTTCAATTAAAGCTTCCACAAAATGCGTAAACTACAAATAATGTTTGTTTTTGTTTGTTAGAACAGTGGTAAGTTTACAGGTTTACAATGCCAAAGTCAGAAGTTCGATTTTCCTCGGTAGACTCAGCTGATAATCCGATGGTTTTGCTATAAGAAAACATACACACTGGAACGTTTACTTGTGGGCTGAGAAACAGTGTTATGTCAAGCTGGAATTCCTCACAGGAAATAACATTTTGCTCAGTTTAATTTATTAAATTCTGTAGGAAGTTAGGCATAGTAAATATATTGTAGGTGGAACCACCAAGAAGTCAACCACAGACATACGTATATTTTATTATATATACTATTGTCGATACAACGTTTTAGGCAATGGCTTTCTTTAGGTATCACAGAAACGTTGTATCGACAGTATAGGTATAGATATTTGTTTATTTGTTTTTGAATTTCGCGCAAAGCTACACGAGGGTTATCTCCGCTAGCCGTCCCTAATTTAGCAGTGTAAGACTAGAGGGAAGGCAGCTAGTCATCACCACCCACCGCCAACTCTTGGGCTACTCTTTTACCAACGAATAGTGGGATTGACCATCACATTATAACGCCCCCATGGCTGAAAGGGCGAGTATGTTTGGTGCGACGGGGATTCGAACCCGCGACCCTCGGAATATGAGTCGAATGCCTTAACCCACCTGGCCATGCCAGGCCATAAGTGTAGATATACATGTATTAAGATATATATACTCTTCAAAAAAAGAAACGCAAAAGGCAAAATATGAGACAAATTGTTAACAAGTTTATTCCGGGTAGTTCTGTATGACATGTGTGAAACTTTGCACATTCACTGCTGAACATCCAAAATCTGCAAAGGCGAAGTCCACGCTCACTAGTTGAAGTTTAACGTCACTCAACGTCAATAACGAGTATGCCCCCCGTCAATAACTGCTTGGCATCTCCTGCCCATGGAAGCGATGAGATGACGAATCACATCCTGTGGAATGGCTGTCCACTCAGCCTGCAAAGCTGCTGCAAGCTGAGGTAGAGTCTGCGGTTGAGGTTGTCGCCGTCGCAGACGTCGGTCCAACTCGTCCCAAAGATGTTCGATGGGGTTTAAATCTGGTGATCTGGTGGGCCAGGGAAGAACGTTGATGTTGCGATGTTTTAAGAAGACAGTGGTGAGTCGGGCTGTGTGAGGACGGGCGTTGTCATGTTGAAAAACGTCGTTGACGTTCACCATGATGGGTTGCACATGGGGCCTAAGAATCTCGTCGACGTATCGTTGAGCCGTAAGATTCCCTCGAATGTGCAAAAGGTCTGTTCTGGCATTGTAGGCGATGGCAGCCCACATCATGACGCTGCCACCACCAAATCTGTCAACATCCTGCACACGAGGTCTGCCAGATCGTGGACGGTCACGAGTTGATCCATGTTGTTGGTGACGATTCCATAGCCTTGTGATGGTGCTTGGGTGGACATTCACAACTCTAGCAACATCTGATCGAGATTCGCCTGCTTCCAAGCGACCAATGGCGTTGCTGCGTTGCGCTTCAGTCAGTCTTGGCGTAACTGTATTGCGTGTCGGTGGCTTAACACTGAGCTATGGAAACCGAGAACTCGTCACTTTTATAGGGATTTTGCACATGTTGCACTTGCAGGACATGCAGATCTCTCAAACAAATTTATTGGACACGCATGCGTTTTGGCGAAAAATCCGACGTTTTCCTCCGTTTTCAAAGTGCACAACTTTTATTGTCATTTTGGTCTGATAATCAGTGCCTTAACACGTGTAACATCACATACTCTGAGCTTGTAACGTTATTACATACATTTCTCTTTAAAATAAAAAAAATATCCCTTTTGCGTTTCTTGTTTTGAAGAGTATATAATTACCAATATATATATGTGTGTGTGTGTGAATATATATATATATAGTGTGACTACAAATTTTTATTGTGAGACATATTTTGCTATTATATTTTATTACATTTACAGCAATTTAATTACTTTAACCAGCTTGCTAGGCTAAATTATAGTTTCAACTTAATGTGTCACTAGTTAAAGCTATTATACTTAACTTCATAAAGCTTGAACAAAGCAATGGAAGGTGCGACATAGACAGCGACCATTCGCATACACTGAATATATTTTAATAAATTAAATTATTAAATCCAAATGAAGCCAAATAAGTAAAAAACAAAATCATGAGGAAGGACTGCGGACTGCGTTAATTATAACCATAAATTTTTAAATTTTTATCTCAAGACAGTCTATGGTTATAATATAATCATCAAAAGTTCGGATTTGCTGTCTTTAACACCTTCCTTTCTCGTGATTTTGTTTGTTTACATACTTGGCTTCATTTAGATGCAATTATTTAATTTCAGTTACCAACATATATATATATATATACTTATCTGAGGTTAACTTCTTGATAATTGACCTACAACATTTTTTAATCTCTTTCAGTTTAGTAGATCTGGCATTAAAATATAGTTAATTAGTTTCATTAATATCTGGCATTCAAATAAGAAAGCAAAAAATCGGTCGTTCTATTGAATTTCTGAGGTGACGTTAACACTTTGCCATAAGCAAGTTATTTCCATTAATTGAGAACGGTTTCTCGAGCGGAAATGTGGCGTCTATAAACACGAGGGAAACTAGCAGGTTTGATACGCTTCAAATGGAAGGTAATTATTACCGAGAACAGTAATTTATTGTAAGTGTCGGGAAACAGGAGGGACAATGCAAAAAGAACGCTGAAACATGTCTGACTTAAACTTTGGTCTATAAAAAGCATAATTTATGTATAATGTTAAAATTTCAGTTAACAAGTTGGTTTATAAGTGACATTTTAAATATTATGGTTAAGTTTTCGGGTTACCTCTGCTTTTTTTCTTTTGATAATGATTTGTTTCTGAATTCGAATAATAGTAGAAATAGTCAAGATGTTATGCAGGATTAAGAACTTATACTGCTAAAAATCGAGTTTCGATGCTCAGCATACATAGCCGTTTGTGTAGACTTGTGCCTAGTAACAAACAAACAAAACTGGTAAGTCGTTCTCAAACTAATATGTATTTCAGTAAGGCTGGTACGGGTATTAACACTTTTACCAACACAAAGGAGAGAATAATGTTTCAACCTTCCGGTCATTAAAAAGTATATGATTGAGTTCTTTGAATTTCTAAGAAAGGGACTCGGTATATCCGTTTTGAATCGATATCTCTAAATAATCTCTAACCTGTGTGTTTGGAATTAAAAATCACCTTCAACGTGAAGTATCTGAATCTCAGAACAGTTTTTAAAGAAGTTCTAATGAAGACTTGTGCTATAACAGATAATGTTAAGCCTTTTGCAAGAACACATAATAATGTTAAGCCTTTTGCAAGAACACATAATAATGTTAAGCCTTTTACTAGAACACGTAATAATGTTAAGCATTTTGATATAACAAACATAGAAATAGTAAGATTTTTGCTATAACAAATACAGAAATGTAAATATTTTTGCTGTAACAGAAACAGAAATGTAAGTATTTTTCCAATAACAGATAGAGAAATTATAGATTTTTGTTATAACATAAAGATTTTTGGTATAGCGGATATATATATACTTGTCAAAATTGCTATATTACACATAGAAATGTCAACTGTTGAATTAGTTTATAAATCTCTACTCAAGCCAATTTTTAAACATCGTTATATTGTTTATATTGGAAATATTCTATAATCTGATATTAAATATGATGAATTTTAGATATTTTAGCTTCAAGTAAATTCAACATGAATTTTTATTTACAAAAAGATCACGCATACAGATAAGTCCTGTTAAAACTTTAATTTCAGTATTAATGCCCAAGCTAAAAAAAGGTTTTTCATCATGACTTATATTTCATAAAGAAATTTTTTCATTGAATACTAATGGCTGTATCAAAACATCACGAACAAAAAATCAATATTTTTATGTATTATTGTTGTATTTTGCATTTAGCTAACCCTAATTGTGAACTTTGACTAGAAAGAACGTCAACAGCATTTCAAACTGCAAATCATTTCCAATGTTTGCTAGGTTTAGCTGCTAATATTATACGATCTGTTTCTAAACATACTTAATTTCATTCTTCTCAGGTATACAAAACACCTGATGCCTCACGACCATGTTATAACATTTTCACCACTAAGTGTCAAGGTTATGATTCCGGGGACCTTTCTTCTAATCTCAGCTCAAGTATCATCACCCTTGTATGGCTGGGGTCAGTATGGATATGTTCCAGGTAAGTTCTGTGTGAAGTTTAAAAAGATATATAAATTTATTATGTTTGATATTTCATTAAGATGAAGAATATAATTAAAGTAAATTTTATTTTGGAATCATTTAAGTAAAACTTCTAACTAGATCATTTGATTTACCAAATGTAGCATTCTGTAGGGGTGTTTAATTAGTGCTAAAGTGACGCTGGTAGAATGGTGTTACAATGTGATTTCAATTCGAGTATAGAATATTCGTCTTTCAGTTTATTTAGCATAAATATACATGTTAAAGTATAAAATTTGCAAGCAGGAAACACATGTCTTACACATGGTGTAAAGAATCGCGGATTATGGAAAAAAAAACGAAAACAGACTTACAAAACGTTTTGCTCTTCAACAAGTTGTTCGATCACTGATTAGACTTACAACTCTCTTGAGTTGTTCGACACAACACTGAAAGTTTTCATAGGATGTAGCACTGTAGTACGTTGATTTCTCTTTTTCACTCATGCTTATTTTTAAAGTACAGATTTCAAGTAATGGTTAGTATAAATGAGAAAACTGTATTTTTCAAGTGTACACTTTATGCTATCTTTATGATTTTATTGCCACATTTGGTGTGAAAGGTGTACTGGCATTTACTACATATTTCAAAACAAAATAGTTTATTAAAACGTAATATATTTTTGACACTGTATTTTGCCAGTCACATTTTTTAAATTTATTGTTTGAATTTAAAAGTAATTTTCTAAATGTCTATGTAAATAAAAGAAAAACGTGTTTTCAGTCCGTGCATGGTAGTTCACATGGAAACCTAATAATCGTATTGACTAATTGTACGGTGGTGCTGTTACATTTATATGAGTGCAAAAGTAAAGAACGTTTAACATGTATTATTTTATACGAGTGCAGAGCTATGACTTTTGGAACATTTCTTTCAGAGACACTTACTTCAGTAACATGAACACACAAGAAAATATATTAAGTTAAATGTTTATGTTTCCCTGATTTATAAATAAGGCAATAACATTAAAGCTCAATACATATTCCAAGTTTAAATACGTTTTGTACGCTGAGAACTAATTTACTTGTTATATAATTTACGGCAATTAGGCATTCTCATAACTTCATTCATTTTCTATGCTCTACAACCAAAACATTGCGCGAAGGAAAATAATTGCAGGTTTCAAATGATGTATAAATGCGATTTGGTTCACAAATTTAAGTGGCCTGGCATGGCCAAGCGCGTAAGGCGTGCGACTCGTAAATTGCCCGCGTCGCGCTAAACATGCTCGCCCTCCCAGCCGTGGGGATGTATAATGTGACGGTCACTTCCATTATTCGTTGGTAGAAGAGTAGCCCAAGAGTTGGCTACTTAAATCACAAATTTAACAATTAGGCCTAAAGCTATTGGTGATAATGGACCCAATGTTTTGCTAGTACTTTAGCAAAGAGTGGATTATATAACGGAAAGAAAAAGGAAAATAATAATATAGCGACAAATGAAGATAGTTGAACTGTACACTTCTTGATAACATAATTTTAAAAATTCAATTTTAACTAATTTGTAGAGTTGTTTGTTTGTGTTGGAATTTCGCACAAAGCTACTCGAGGGCTTTTTGTGCTAGTTGTCCCTAATTTAGCAGTGTAAGACTTTAGGGAAGGCAGCTAGTCATCACCACCCACCGCTAACTCTTTGGCTACTCTTTTACCAACTAATAGTGGGATTGACCGTAACATTATAACGCCCCCACGGCTGGGAGGGCGAGCATGTTTGGCGCGACGCGGATGCGAACAGGCGACCCTCAGATTACGAGTCGTATGCCTTAACGCGCTTGGCCATGCCGGGCCTATTTGTAGAGTTGCTGTATCAAGGGGATGATCACAAAAAATATCAAAATTTTATATTACACCCATAGACAAAGTGTTTATACAGAAAATGTTGTATACGAAGATAGATGTATAAACTTTCCACGTTTTTACATTTCTATATTTTAAATCTAAATACAAGAACTCTAATTCTGCTCAGCAGGTTTTGTTTCATTTATGGCTAATAACAGTATTATTTAAAGGATTTGTATATTTAAAACATATAGATATACCCTTCTCACACATACGAGGTCTATTCAAAAAATACCCGGACTGATGTCATAAAACAAAATGTACTTTATTTAGAAGTTACAGGTCTGGGACCCCTTCAAAGTACTCTCCTCCCCAACGCACACACTTATCCCAACGGTGTTTCCACTTGTTGAAACAGTCCTGGTACGCTTCTTTTGTAATGTCCTCCAGCTCCTTCGTCGCATTTGCCTTAATCTCGGGAATCTCAGATCTTCTTCCTTTCAAGGGTCTTTTGAGTTTGGGGAACAAGAAAAAATCGCAAGGAGCAAGGTCAGGTGAGTAAGGGGGGTGGGGAAGAACAGTGATCGAGTGTTTGGCCAAAAACTCACGAGTTCTGAGGGCTGAATTTCGCAGCAACGCGGTGCATCTTCAAAATCTCGTAACAAAATCCAACTGATATCCCACACTCTTCAGCAAGCTCCCTGACAGTCAGACGTCGATTTGCCCGCACCAGGGTGTTGATTTTGTCGACGTGTGGGTCGTCAGTTGACGTGGAAGAACGTCCAGGACGCTCATCATCTTTAATGGACTGTCGACCATCCTTAAAACGTTCATGCCACTTGAAACATGCCGTACGTTTCATAGCAACATCACCGTAAGCCGTGTTAAGCATAGCAAAAGTTTCAGTCGCAGATTTTCCAAGTTTAACACAAAATTTCACAGCAAGTCTTGCTCCTTCAGATCATTCATTCTGAAATCCGCCAAACGAAAAAATCGCACTTCACTTAAAACTGCGTAGCTAACACACAAATGAAGATATCTGCAATCGGGAAATGGCGTCGTAATCAGCTGATCTGTGCAAACCTAGCGACACCAAGCGGATTCCCCTGGAACCAACTGGAGCCGCGCAATTCAAACAGTCCGCGTATTTTTTGAACAGCCCTCGTACACACATTGATAACACTGCAGATGTGACCAAATCTTTGGACTTTGACTTAAAAATGGCGCAGTACTCCCTTCGTATACGAGAGATCGAGGACACAATTTCGTATATATTCATTTATTTAAATTTTTGCTTTTCATAACTGTTTCAGCAGTCGGATACTTTTGGTACGAACATCGTACACAAAATACAAGTTTATCCTCTAATATATATTATAAGACAAACTCTTTCCTCTTACAGTTGAGTACTTCACTCACGACTTCGACAGTAATCCTTTCTTGAAATGTTTTTATGGGTGAAGTAACATTCTTCAGGTTCTAACTTACCATATCAATTAACTGTATTTTTAGATGTATTAAAACATTAATTCATAGTTTGTGTACGGTGATCTTTTGTTTGTTTCAGAATATGGAGTTTGTGATCTCCTTTTGTCTTCGGCTCATTGTTGCTCCTACATGACCTACACGTGGATCGTATTGATATTTCCACCTGTCTGCGTTTTGGGATTCTGTTTGGGAAAATTGATTCGTCGATCAAAAGCTTATTTTTCTCACGACGACAATATCTACATGCGTGGTCTACTGCGTGAAAAATCCAGGATCTTAGAAGAAGACAAAGAAATAAAAACAATAGTTCTCTCAGGCCTACTCTCTGTTGTTCTCATCCTTCCAACATGGGTACTTGCAATTTTCGAGAGCTGCGAAGTCGTCAGTAAGATTTATTCTGGATTTATACTTGTAGGATACCTCCTAGAGGTGTTAAGCGGGCTGATTTTACCAGTCGTCTGTGTGCTGTATCATTCAAAGATTCGAGAAACGATTATGATTCTGTTGAGGAATGACAGATGTTGCCCTGTTTTAAGATCAAGCAACAGTAGAGAACAAACAGTAGCAACTGTCCTGTGATAAACACAAAACAACAGCCTTTAAATACCACCCAACCAAATATCATTTCTAAAATATGTTTACATTAAGAAATAGTAAATGCATATATCTCGGTGGTTTATGAAAACACTTATTTTAATTTTGTACAGGTAATCCGAATGAATTTAGGCTACCTAATGGTTTATATCGTTAAACATCACAGTTAGCCTGAAATTGGCCATTTTCTTTTCTGTATTTGTAAAAACTAAAAAAAAATAATAAAAAATAACGACACGAATGTATAAGTATATAAAATATTTATTAAAATGATTTAGATTATTTCTGAAAAGATGAATGGCGAAAATAATGTTTTAACTTCGGTGATGTGCTACGTAATTCTGCGTTGTGTATCATATGTATTTTGGGTATTAGTTTAGAAATGTGTGATGTATAATTGTTATTCAGGTTGTTAAAGATGCCCATCATTTTTGTCGAAACCCGTTGTTAGTCCAACGTTGTTAGGGTTCTTTTTTCAAGCTACTATTTTAACATTACTGAGACATTAGTAACATTACATCTGTTCACAGTAATTTTTTATTGTGTGTGTGTGCATGTATGTGTGTAATTAATATTCTTGACAGAAGTAATTCTGAAGTTTGCTTTCAGTTTGTTTTATAGTTGTACAACGATGATATGTAAGCTTCCAGTGACGTCAATGGACTTTCTCACTTAAGAAAGAGAAGACGTAATGACCACCAATCTTTAGATACAAGACTAGAATTAATATTTTGTTAAATGTAGTATCAACATGTGTACATAAGCTTGCACACACGCATATATACACCGAAGAAACTCAGATGGACTTAAGTTTTCTGTATTATAGTTTTTCTCCCGGGAGATTATTCCTGGTATGTAGTTATAACACACGGTTTGGTTGGGCAGATTCATATATCTATTAAATAACATAAATTACTACTTTGATACAGTTATAACATGGGACTTTGGGACATTTGTATATCTACTAAACAATACAAATTATCCCTTGGATAAAGTCAGTTATAACACAGGGTTTGGGGACATTTGTATATCTACTAAACAAGACAAATTATATCTTGGATACAGTTATAACACAGGGTTTTCGAATGTTCGTGTATTTTCTAATTATACATGTTAAACAACAATAACTAATCCCATCATTTACCTAATGTGCGTGCAACTCTTCGAATGATTGTTAGTTCGTGCAAAAAACAGAGACAATAAAAACTGGGATATATCCATCACTAATTAATTAAAATATTTTAATACTTTCTGAAAATTTTCCAAATATATCTCAGATAAATTTTAAATTAAATTAACAAAATTTTATTTAAATTTGTGATAAGTTTAGTTAAATATTGCAAATTAAGTTTGGTTAAAATACTAAGAATTTGTTTTGAATTTCGCACAAAGCTACTCGAGGGTTATCTGTGATAGCCGTCCCTAAATTAGTTATTATTATTATTATTATGCCACTCGATTCCATGAAGGAACATAGGGCCGTAATCGCTTGCGGATTCATTAACAGGCTGGTTTTTTAAGTGAGTAGATTGTTAGCCTACTGCACAACCCCCAACCAGGAGGAGAAACCTGAGCCGTCCATAATTTTGCAGTGTAAGACTAGAGGGAAGGCAGCTAGTCATCACCACCCACCGCCAAGTCTTGGGCTACTCTTGTACCAACGAATAGTGGGATTGACTGTAACATTATAACGCCCCCACGGCTGAAAGGGCGACCATGTTTAGCGCGACTGGGATGCGAACCCGCGACCCTCGGATTATGAGTCGCACGCCTAACGCGCTCGGCCTTGCTGGGCACCCCTAATTTAGTAGTGTAAGACTAAAGAGAAGGCAGCTAGTCATCACCACCCACCGCCAACTTGGGCTACTCTTTTACCCACAAATAGTGGGATTGACCTTTACATTATAACACCCCCACGGCTGAAAGGGCGAGCATGTTTGGTGCGACGACATCTGTTCGATGCATTTGGATATGTTGAACCATAATAATTCACTTTTTGTTACAACGACAGTACACTAACCATCGTACGCTGTTTTTGGAATTAGGCCTGTTAAGGTTGTTATTCTGTTAATTTGTTACACTTGTTTCTTGTAATCCTTTCTGAAATTACTTGAACTACAGATAAAATAAAACAATGCGGTGATATTTTAAAAATACTCGGGTGTGAAGAAAAATAGTTTAATATTTCTTCTTTCCACCTACCACACCAAAACTGTTTTGAGCAAAACTTTAAAATTGTACGATTTATTTCTATTAAACGTAACTATCAATAGAGGGCACTAGCGACATAAACAACCGATTTGAGAAGTTCATAAACATTCTAAAATTTACAAATGTAAATATATTCGTTTCGTTTGTTGGATTTGGCACAAAATTAACTGAAGGTTATCTGCGCTAGCCATCCCTAGTGTTGGAGTGTTAGACTAGAGAAAAGGCAGCTAACAAGCAGCACTCCCAGTTCTTGGGTTCCTCTTTACAAACCAATAACGCCAGCTGGTTAAAGCGCTCAACTCGTCATCGGAGGGTCGCGGGTTCGAATCCGCGTCATAACAAATATGCTATTTTTTCAGCCGTGGGGACGTTATAACGTTACGGTTAGTCCTACTATTCGTTGGGAAAAGATTGTTTGGTTGGTTGGTTGTGTTTTATGGCAGAAAGTAACTAGGCTATCTGGGCCAAGCATCTGATAAAATCTTAAAATTACAATTAAATTAGCAAAATTTATAAAAGAAAATAAAGTTTTAAAACAACATAAATAGCATTGAAACCAATTTTTACATCTAGTCTACAGCGGTAAGAGAAAACTACAGTAATACAAGTTGTAAAGGACTTTCTGTAGTAATTATTATAACTCACCAGGAAGACTAACAGGTAAGTTCAAAAACCACCATTAGTCACCTGGAGTTGACTTTTCCAGTCCTGGTTTCGAGTTATTTAACGTTACGGTTATTTTTTAATTTCAAACCGAACTAGATGTACTTTGATTCTTCACATTTAGAAAGGTCTAATGTATAAATTTAATAACTTAAATACCATTAAAAAGATTAATGGCCTTTAAAAACTAAAAACACTTCTAAGGTGGACAGTTCACCATCGCCAATAACATTGTCTGATGTTACGGAAAATTTTTGGGAAAAACATGTTTAAAATGGTGCCGTAATTGAGCGTCGTAAAGACGGCAAGACAGTAAAATGTTGCTTATTGTGACCAAAACGTTGCAAAGACAACACACTGGTGCATCAGCCCCAGATAAAAGAAAACGATGAGTTAAAACCTGTGACCAATGCGTAGTCTAGTTCGGACAACTTCTTCTTTCCGATCCTTACGGAAGGAAGACAGCCAAAGTTCAAAAGAGGGTTTTATTTGCAAAAGCTTGTTTTCTTGTTGCTCACCCAAGCCGACTGCGAACTGGCACGGAGACGAGCCTCAAATACAGGACTATATTCCATATATGGAACAGGTACAGCAGTGAAAGTACCAGAGCACACAGATTTAGCTGCGGTGTTAGCGAGCTCGTTCCCAACGTGGCCCGGTATCCAGAAAAACTGGATAAAAGTAGATGTTAAAGAGTAATGGGCCAGTCGGTTTTGAATATCAGCGATAATAGGGTGAGAACTAATGTGAAGAGATTCCAGGGCCAGAAGAGAACTAAACGAGTCAGTATAAATAGTGCAATTTGAGTACTGCTCAGTTTCTATGTGATCCAGGGCAAGAGAAATGGCATACTCTTCGGCAGTAAACGCAGAAACTGTGGAAGGGGTTCGGTGGTTTATATGGATGGTTTGAAAGATGTTCAGCAAATAACAGACAGTATTTCCAATCGGGAGTATCTGCTTTTATCAGATGACTTACAAATAGGTCACATTTGGGGACTGTAAGAACCTGTAGATACAACAATGTTATTCAAGAAAAGACCCGATTTATCCAACTGTGCCTGGATACGAAAGCCTAAAGGAACAATGGCAGATCGCCTGTTCTGTAAAAGTATGGCCCACCGAGGAAGGAAAACACAACCCCATGTAGAATCTTTGGTAAAGAACGAAGTTTCGAAATATATAGAAAAGAAACTTAAAAATGGCAGAGGTGCAAAGAAGGTTCATGAGACTCTATGTATATGCTCTGAACTGGGGAAGTGCAGAAAGCCCGAGAGCAGAGCCTAAGTCCTTGATGAATGAGGTTCAGCATCTTTAAGGCCAAGGTCCTGGCAGAGCCATAGACCAGTGATCCATGGTCGAGTTTCGATCGAATAAGAGCACGATATATCTTTAACATAGAACCTCGATCCGCTCCCCAAGCAGTGGAAGAGAGGACATGGAGGATGTTCAATGCTCTCGTACATATGACCTGCAGCTACTTGATGTGTGGTATAAAGATCAGCTTACGGACAAAGATAAGCCCCAAGAACTTCATCTCAGGGGCCAGAGGTAACACAGCTTCACTACTACGGAGTTCAGGATCAGAGTGAATACTCCATTTCCGGCAAAAGTGCATGTAAACGGTTTTAGAGAGAGGAGTTAAAGCCGTTTGTTGTGTTCCATTTCAGTAAACGATTGAGGGCAGTCTGTAGCTGCCACTCAAATACATCATATTCGACGACTGACATGAGATGTGAAAGTCGTTGACATAAAGCCCGTTTGCAACAGTAAGAGGGAGTTGTTCAGTGATGACATTAATCCTTATACTGAAAAGTGTGACACTCGAAACATAGCTCTGAGGAACTCCAAGGTCTTGTAGGAAAGAATGGGAAAGTGTTGAACCCACACAAATATGAAATTGCCAGTTCACTAAAAGTGTTTTAATAATAATGAGCAAATGGCTACGTAACCAAATATATGGAAGTCTTACAAAGTGCCATACTTCCATGTATTATAAGCCTTCTCAATTTCAAAGAATATTGATACAAGAGATTGCCATTTGAGAAAGGCTTTTCTGATTGACGTTTCAAGTCGAATTAGGTGGTCCATGGTGGAACGCTGTCGTCGGAACCCACACTGGGTGGGCGAGAGGAGGTTGTTTGATTCGAGGAACCAAACAGACGAGCATTGCTCATCTTGTCTAAAGTATCACAGACAGTTCATCAAAGCAACTGGTCGGCAATTTGAAGGAATCTTGAGATCCTTCCAAGGCTTAGAGAATTTTTGTTTGTTTGTTTGGAAATTTCGCACAAAGCTACTCGAGGGCTATCTGTGCTAGCCGTCCCTAATTTAGTAGTGTAAGACTAGAGGGAAGGCAGCTAGTCATCACCACCCACCGCCAACTCTTGGGCTACTCTTTACCAACGAATAGTGGGATTGACCGTCACATTATACACCCCCACGGCTGGGAGGGCGAGCATGTTTAACGCGACGCGGGCGCGAACCCGCGACCCTCGGATTACGAGTCGCACGCCTTACGCGCTAGGCCATGCCTGGCCGGCTTAGAGAAAGGTAGAACAATAGCCTGGCGACAGGCATCAGGAAAAACAATCTCCTGCGAGATTCTGTTAAAAATAATCAGAATAAAAATAAGAGAGGCAAGATATAGATGGCCCAGCATTTCATAATGCACATCATTAGCTCTGTGTATTTGCTATTTCCTGACCATCAGAGAGCAAGATCGAAAGGAGAATCTTGTCCCATATGAGTTTGGAACTGGTGATAGAGGATATGTGAACTTAATCCAAGATTCCTTCTGGCTTTGACGTCTTACCCACCAAGCATGTGCACTGGCCTGCTGAAAAGCAATGTGGTGCGAGAATGTGAGATACCTACGAAAAGTATCTCAGGCCCGTTTTTGAGCCTTCTGTGCCATGTGGTAAGCAGGATTTCACCACAGACGATGGCAAAATTAAGTTCTGCGAGTGCAGTGAAAGAGGGCCAGTTTGCTTGATCCAGCTTTCACCAGGGAACGAGGGTCGAGTGACATCGACCACAGCCTGTCTCTCTCAAAATTATAGGAAAATGATCACTGACTCGTGGATTATTGTCAACTCTCCCTAAAAAATAGGAGAATAATGAAGGGAAGCAAACTGAGAGATCAATAGCAGTAAAGGACTGACTAGGTGCGTGAAAATAAGTGAAAGAACCAGTGTTGAAAAGAGAAAGGTTGTGATCAGATAACATATGTTCTACGAAACAACCCTCCCATCAATATCAGCATTTCACCAGAGGGAATGATGCCCATTAAAGTTCTCAAGGATTAAAAAGAGAGACGGCAGCTGTTCAATAAGAGCATCAAGGTCTGATTGATCATAGGTTTCTCCAGGCGACAGGTAGAGAGAACAAAGAGTGATGGTACGACCCAAGGAAACACAGATGGCTACGGCCACCAAGGGTATGTCGAGTGGCAAAGTAGGGTGGGCACATGGTGATCAATCAATAGTGCCACCCCCTCCATGCACTCATCCATCACACAGCTTGTCATTTCTGTACAAAGAAAACAGCCAAAAGGTGACGGTATCGGCAAGTTTCAGAAATGTTTCCTGTAAGGAAATACATACAGAATGATGGGAAGCAATAAGTATTTTGATGTCATTCAGATTAGTACATAAACCTCGAAAGTTCCATTTTTATTTATGTGTAGGCGAATTGGGTGGAGAACCATTCTACTTACGACCATGTCTTTTTCCTTTACTGTCTTTATTCGAAGGGGTCTATCGACCTCCATGGATCCTGCCCTGGGTCGAATGGGCAAGTCTTTGCTGTTGGAAGAGGATTTCAGTGACTGAGGACGTGAACGAATGATCGTTTTGCATCTTGGGGTGGGAAAAGAAGATATACCCGAGGAAGTGCCCGTACCTGGAACCAAAGGAAGTGGATCTTGGGATTTGCTGGAATGTATGTTACGGACAGAGATTGGTGTTGAAGTTGATTCATCAACATTTTTAACCATGGAGATCAAAAGATCATTTGGTTTGAGAACGATTTTTTTAGAGGCACAGGAAGATCCGTTTACACTCCAACTGTAGTAGTGGAACGAAGTGCAGCAACAAACGTCCGAGATGAAATGGTGGACAGCAACCTTCGAGCCTCAGGGTAAGAAATGTTTTGAATCACCTTCAAATGTTGTAACTCCTTTTCTTACAACAATTTAGGACAACAACGAAAGTAGGACGGGTGAAAGCTATTTCAGTTGACGTAATGAGGGTCCGTTTCACATTCATAGGCATCGTGATCCTTGCCACCACAACGAGCACACGTCAAGGAATCACGACATGACGTCTTCGAGTGACCGAACCGCTAACACTGGAAACATCTGAAAGGGTTTGGAATGTATGGCTGTAAGCTGAAATTAAGATAACCTGTCTTGATGGTGTCAGGTGGACGTGGTGATGTAAATGTTAGAATGAAGGCATTGGTCGGCATCACAATTCCATCATTGTGAGTGGAGATATGCCTCACTGGAGAAACTCATTGAGTGGAGATACGCCTTACTGGAGAAACTCATTGGGTGGAGAAAACAGCGAGAATCTCTGACTCGGTGATGTTCTTTAAATCTCTTTCAACAATAACTCTTCTTGATGAATTCAAAGTAGCATGAGGTGCAACCTCAATAAGTATATCACCGATTGTCTTTAAATGCAAGAGGAGTTCACTGTGTTGAGAAGTGAATGTTTTCACCAATTTGTCACCAGATCGAAGCTTCTTTACTGACTTTGAAGAGCCAGCAAATCCCTCTAGTCCCTTTTGAATGGGAAATGGCGACATCTGCCCTAAAGGTTTGTCTGAAAAAGAATGTAATTATAATAAAATGAGGTACAGCAGGTGTTACAGATGTTGAAGATTGCTGCTCAGAATCTTCAAGACGTGGACGTTTACCTATGGACTGTTTTTTAACTATTTTATTTAAGTTTTTATTTGGAGAATCCTTAATAAAAAAAGGAATATTTTGGTGCCCACTGACCCCACCCATCATGGAGCCCTACAAAGGGACACACTACAATGTCAAACAAGGACACTGCAGAAACGCCAGGGTTTCTTAAGCACTGTACCCAAACACCAGCATAAGATACAATGTCCACAACACCTGTTGAGAACATCCAACACTAGTACTTGGTTGACCCCAGCCCAAATGGACTACCCGATTGACCCAAAGGGGGCCACCTCAAGGCCGCCCCTCCCCAACTCTTGGGCTACTTTTTTATTACCCCTTTGTGTGGATTCCTGTACGTGGTGAGAGGACCTTCCAATGAAGGTTCTGTTCTTTCAGTTTATCTCCTCTCGGATCTAAACACCCACCCAGGTGTTTGCCGTGCGTGGTGATGACTAGCTGCCTTCCTTCTAGTCTTATACTACTAAATTAAGGATGGCTAACGCAGATTGCCCTCGAGTAGCTTTGCTCGAAATTAAAAGCAAACCAAACTAAACTAACGAATAATGAGTCATCATCACATTATAACGCACTCGCGACTAAAAGAACCAATACATTCGAAAAATAGTACATAAACTGTTAATATCATAATAATAAATCACGAATACGTACAAAATACAGTTCTAAATTGAAGAAGGCAATAAACTTTCTAATTTTTTGTCATCTAAACTCTTACCTTTGAACTTTGTACATAGATTTCTAAAGATAAATATTCTCCAAGAAAGGTTTTAAATTCACATTTTTGTCGACTGTTTTTCTTGTCAGCACGGCAAGAGAAAACGTCAGTAGTGTTTGCGCTACGCCTTCTGTGTTCCAGCGGCAAGTCTGGGATTTATAACCCCAAATATAGGGTTTCGATAGCTGGGATGAACAGCGCTCAACTGTTCTATAAAAGAAAAATGTTGTAGATCAAACCACCAATAATTTAACTACATATACATATAAATATATATATATGTTAAAATATATCAATTCTTGCAATGCCCTTCTTCAGGTATCACTAATTGAACAGTAAACCCGTAAACGAAAACATTCTAAACAGTCGTATGGCCAATTGTAGAACTGCAGCGATTCCACTTGTTGGCAGGCTTACCGTTACGAATAATGTCTCAGACCTTTCAAAGTACTCATACTCATAAACAGTGCACCAACATAACCTCACCGATGTGTCATTTTAGATGTTACAACATCATATATAGTAAAGTCCCTGTGAATTGATGATAAAATGATTCTCGAAAATTCTGGTATGTACCCAACAAAACACTGTAGTTACTCATACTTCGACAGTAGTCTTGGCCGAAATTAGATTTTGTTCATTAACTAACAATTTCCCAAGGTTTTCTAAGGTCTTAAACATAGTAGGTTATGCGTTTCTAAGCACTAACACTATTTCACCTATCAGTTTTATTTTTCATAAAACCCTATAACTCTTACTTGGGTTGTTTGTCATTTATTTAGTCAACTGGTATACTCTTTGGTTCTAATGATATAAAGGAATACTTAACAATATTTGTAATGTTAAGGTGAAAACATTATACAGTCAATGTAATGAGAAAATGGTCCGAGTAAAGACCATTTGGCCAAATTTTTGACCACATATTTATTCCTCCTTTACAATGAATTTAACCTTTTCGTATCTTTAAACTTTGTTTCGTTGTAGCAGGAAACTTTACGTTTCCACTGCTACTTCTATTCATATCGAATGAGTGTGCCATTATTAACCGAGTACAGCGAACTCAGAAGATGTACCACGTTTCGAAAGTGCCCAAATAATTTTTGTAGGGAGAAATTTGGTAAATAAGTCGCGATTATCCGTAAACAACGGCATGTGCAGTATTAGGAAATTAAAACAATGTGTTCGTTAAACAAACTTGTTCTTGTTATGTTGCTCGGCATGGCTAGGTGGTTAACAAATAATATGAGGGTTGCGGGTTCGAAATCCCATCACACCAAATATGCTCGCCCATTCAGAAGTGGATGCGTTATAAAGTGACGATCAATCCCACTGTTAGTTAGTAAAAGGTAGACCAATATTTGGCAATAAGTAGTGATGACTAATTGCCTTTACTTTAGTATTACACTGCTAAATTTAGGACGGTTCGCTCAGATAGCTATTGTGTAGCTTTGTACGAAATTCAAAACAAACCTTGTTCTGTTGTAATTTTGAAAACTTTTCATAGTGTTCAATAAAATAATATGTGTTTGCGATCAGCATTTTGTGTGAAAATACCTGAAACGTTAAAATAACACATACAGATGTGTTTATTATATTTATTTTCTTATTTAGAGAAAAGAAAGTACACCTCTGTATATAAATACTTTTTATTCTCTACTGTTTTTTTCTTAAAAGGTACAACAACAAAGTAGGCTTAATTTTTAAATGTTAACAACATGAGGTATACAGCTGACTAGTAGAAACGTTTGATTTTTTCTTGAGTATGTTATTTATTTTTGTACCTGATGCGATAAGACTGGTCCGCTCGTCATGTAGACAGCAAAACCTACAACCCAGTTGTACTTTCTTCGATAAACATTTCTAAACTGAAATTGCTATATCTAAAAGTAAGAATTTTTGGCTTCGCTACTTAGCCAGTTTGTAGTATTATATAACTTCCGGTTAAACATACTTACATTAAATACGCCTATTTTATTTGAAATACAGTTAACACTATTCTAAGCAACACTGAACTGGCTTGAAACACAGAAGCCATTTCATATACATTTCAAGTGATTTCTAAATAAATTAGGTCATTAAAACACAATTCATTTTTCTCGAGCTCTTAACTTCTTTCATAGCATAATAAAGCTCAGAAATCCAATGCATAAGTATTTCTGACAAGTTTCAATTCCGTAATATTGTTGAACATTTAAGATTTAATTTTAAAAGAAACTGAGAGAATAGACCAAATTTTTCTATAATTATTAGTTTTTGTACATAGTAATATTAAATGTAGTTGACAAAAAGGGTATTTTTGTATTTCAGGTTCGACCATCATGGCAACCATCATTTGTTTGTACGAGGTATTTTTAGAATGTAAATGAATTCTATAGCCAGTAATTCACCTATATTATAATATAAGCAACGAACACACACCTCTATGAGTTTGTGAGTATCCAGGCATCATCCTCAACATAATTTTTGTTAAGTGTATTTGCATTTCTTTCTATCCAGACGCCTGGCATGGCCTAGCGCGTTAAGGCGTGCGCTTCGTAATTTGAGGGTCGCGGGTTCGCGCCCGAGTCGCGCCAAACATGCTCACCCTCCCAGCCGTGTGAGGGCGTTATAATGTGACGGTCAATCCCACTATTCGTTGGTAAAAGAGTAGCCCAAGAGTTGGCGGTGGGTGGTGATGGCTAGCTGCCTTCCATCTAGTCTTACACTGCTAAATTAGGGACGGCTAGCACAGATAGCCCTCGAGTAGCTTTGTGCGAAATTCCAAAACAAACAAACAAATCTATCCAGACATCATCTCTCTACGTAATTTCCGTTAAGTATACAACGCGTTTCCTCTGTCACTCCACGACCTCCATCTATCCTGTTTGATAAAATGCAGGTAAAAGCTTCTTTAATAATATCAGTTGTCTGAAGGAATTCATAGTCCACGTAAACCTTTCTTTAGGAGACTAAAAAGCTAGAAGTCGTAGGATATGAAGTCAGGCCTAATGTTGCATTTGGTATTTTGAATCTGAAAAGCACTTTATGCGGCATATATTGAATGGCTAAATCAGATATTCCAAAGTTTAACATTAGCTATCCCTGTTGGAGCTGCTGACTAGAGAAAGGGCAATATGTGATGTCTACATAGCTACTCTCAACCAAATAGTAAGTTTGACAGTCTCTTTTAACAAACACTTACATCTGAAAATGCAGGCATGCTAAGTAACATATCGCGCGCAGCCACTTAAAGATAGTACACGACAAATATTATAGAGCGTGGAATTAACACTCTGAAGAGGAACATCTAGTATCAGATGAATATTGACTTAATGATATGGTCATTGTCATCTGTAAGTTATTAATCTACAGAAACAGTAATAGACAAAAGTTTCTCTTTAATCCTCCATACAGCATTTTATCAGGTATAAAGACATTGTAATTATGTGGACATTACTTAAAAGTATGAAGACTGTACGCCCTCAACAACTTACAAGGTGTTTTATATGTATTTGTGAACAAAAGGAATAAACATACAGTTTGTCATAAAACAGGTTAAGACTAGAAACCTAAAAAGTAAAACAGTTTTTACAGTTCTCTATAAATGAAACATATAGCTGTTTTAATCAGGTTTATTTGGTGGAGCACTTTCAAATATTCTAAAGTCACGAATCGAATCATGTAGTTCTTCTTTTCCAATCAGATGAAGCAGCTCATCTTCAGGTGCTACAGAAATAGAATTACTAGAAGAAGAGAACGAAGATCATTCATTGTATTTTTCACAGGATAACTCTTCTGTTCCTAAATTCGCTGATGGATGTGGCACTGGAAGATCGCTCTCATGAGGTACTGGTTTCTCATCAGATATAACATTCAGATATTTTTAATGTATTGTTTAATTTTGCCTGAATATCCAAAAATATTATACACGCAAAAATAAATAATTTAGATTTTCACTGGACTCACATACTTGCTCTCTTCTTATTCAGCCACTGTGTCAAGCTAAATGTGTGAACTGTTCAACACACACATGGTGGCCAATGTTTATCTTGGTTGCCAAGTTTACATTCAAACAGCGATAATAGCTACCTTCATCCTGTGTGTGACGTTTTTCTTTCATAAAGCTGTAATATATTTTCTATAAATTTAAGATAAACTTTGGGTTATTTTTGTATTTTCGGACTTTACTTAAACTGAATCCAGTCATTGTTTCAAATCATTTTCGAATACACTATATAAAATAATTTATGCTTACAGTTTATTTCTTTGTTTTAAATTAAGCACAAAACTATGCAAGGGGCTATCTGTGCTCTGTCCACCATGAAGCAGATGAAGTGGCTGAGTGAATGAAGGGTAACCAAGAGAGAGTGACTCAGCCACTTTTATACCAAGTCGAGTAACTTCTCAAATGTTCTAGCAAACTGAGAACCTGAGAGTTTTTAGATTCTCAGAAAGAACACATGAATATCAGAATGTAACAAAAGGGGTGCGCTTCACTATGATGATATCAGGAACAAATAGTTTATATGAGCAATATATTGGGACTTTTACCCCAGTGCAATCCAGTCATTGATTGAAATTATCCAAAATGCATACTTTTACCTGTTAAAATCTGTAAACAAACTTCATTTCACAGCATAAATCTATTTTATTCAGTTAATTACACGGTATTTCAAATAGTAAGGATAAAATATTGAGATATTACAAAAACTCAAAATCTAATGCTGATGAACAAATCCTGTCTATATTTTGAAATCGGCACAATAATATTATCCAAAATCATTTGCATTTTCTCTACTTGCAATTTTTCTGTTGTTCAGTGTTATTAAAAACCAATTTTAGTGTTATAAGACTTCAGACTTTACTGCTAATCTATTGGGTTTAGTTTGTTCTGAATTTCGCGCAAAATTATATTAAGGTCATCTGCACCAGCTGTTCCCAACTGAGTAGTGATAGACTAGAGGGAAGGCAGCTAGTTAACACCGCCTACCACCAACTCTTGGGCTACTATTTTACTAATGAATATATAGTACCGTCACACTATAGCACCCAATGGCTAAAAGGACGAATATGTTTGGTTTGACCAGCAGATTGCGAATTCAGTACCCTAACCACCAGCACTTGCTAGGCCCAAGTCACTGGGTGTGTGTGTCTAGAGGACGAAGCATTATTAAAGGTGTGGCAGAATGTAATGATGAAACGTGTCTGCATTTTAAGAGCATAAAGAACAAGACGAGTAAAAAATAAAACAGAGATGTAGGACCAAATCAATAGAATATATTTTGAATATATAACTAATGTTATTCAGCAGATTACAAGATTTTTTGTCAAACGACCCGTAGAATATATAGATAATTTATTTTGGGAGAACAATAGAATTTTGTTTTTTATATTTTTTTCCTTCAATAGAAAGCAGTCAATTAACATGTGAGAGAACAAATTCTATTTTTAATGGTTGCAATTATATATTTATCGTTAATTTATTATTTCTTTCTATCGTTTAGTTCATATATGAATTTTCAGTTGCATTAAAACGCTAACTCACCTTTTGGGTTTTTAGTTTTATATTTTAAGTAAATATGTATGTATCATGAAATGGATACCAGCTTCCCTAGTGGAAACGTAGGACACTATTAATATAGCAGAAGATTATGTGTGTTTATAATCACATGAGGTGCACTCTCGTGACCTACTCAGCAAATAAATGTTCAATCAAGTCCACTAAGAAAGAGAGTCACGAGATAATTAGCAAATTATTGCTGTTTATCACCTGGCATTGTTATTAATATTGAAAAGTATTTTTACATTATTCTCTCTCTTTGTTTTTGTTTTTGGAATTAGGTTTTTTCTTATTGGTACTTTTCCTGATTTTATTATTTGAAATAATATTGATACGTATGACACATTGTCCATTAACTTTTCCACCAGTGGCTCAGCAGTATATCTGCGGACTTACAACAGTAAAATCAGGGTTTCGATACCCGTGGTGGGCAGAGCACAGATAGCTCATTGTGTAGCTTTGTGCTTAATTCAAAACAACAACCATTAACTTTAGTGCCAAGTCTGGCCAGACAAGTATTTATTAACTGTCCTTTGGTAAGTGTTGAATTTACTTCTATGAGTTGTTATAGATAAATAAACTGCTTTTTGTTACTGAACCCTGGTTGTAGCGACGTGTTTATTTTAGATCAGTGAACACTTCGCCAACTTTTTACTAATAGCTGTTTTTGGTTGTTGTTTTTTTTTTTGTAGTTAAGCAGAACGGAACACATAGGTCTATCTCTGTCCGCTCCCTACAGGTAGTGAAATCCTGTTTCTAGCATTGTAAGTCCACAGATATATCGCTGTGCCACTGGGGGCTACTTTCAGTTGCTCTTGACACTAGCTAAACAAGTGTTAGAGGGCGCATGTCCTTTTGCTTTGTGTGTTAGGCGCTTATGGCTTAAATGAGATAAATCTTATAACTACATATTGAGGCAACGATACATTTTAAATCGATAAATAACATCGTGAAACCACATTTAAACGTCCATCATCGTTTTACACGTTTTGTATTTGAACATATTTAGGGATATAAAAGAGGAGCAACCAAATTAATTGCCTTGAATAATATAAATCTTAATACAGCAAAGTTATGTGAAATTAAATTAAATACTAACAGTCTTAATATTAAATCATGTAACGTTTTGAAACAACATGGGACCTATAAATCCATCTCGACTGTTCCACACACTAAACTAAATTAACTTAAGAAATAAACAAACCTTAAAGTTAGCCCTTATCATTCTTATACTTATGAAGCTTTTCCTGAAGCTCATTTATATTTACTGCCTCTATAACTTTTGAAGGTAATCCACCCAAAGGCCAACCATCCTCTTAGAAAAATAAAACTGTCTTAGTTTGATATGACTCGGTATACTTGCGTCCCATAGTCTTTCTATTCTTACTGTTAAATATGAAAAACGATGATGCATCAACATTAAAAATTCATTTAAAATCTCAAACTCTCCTATCAGACACCCCAAGTCTTCTTCTTCTTTGATAAAGAAAACCGTTTGAGAAATTTGAGCCTGTCCTCACATGACAAACTCCTCCATTCCAGGTATCATTCTGTTAACCGTTCCCTGCACCCTTGCCAGCAATTCGATATCTTTCCAAAAGTAAGGAACCCAAGACTGAACAGAATATTCAGGGCCTTATCAATAGTATGTACAATAAGATTTTAACCTCTCTAGACTTGTATTCAGTATGTCTGTAGATATGTGTGTGTGTGTGTGTGTATTTTTCTTATAGCGAAGCCACATCGGGCTATCTGCTGAGCTTACCGAGGTGAATCCACCCCCGGATTTTACCGCTGTAAATTCGTAGGCTTACCGCAGGATCAGCGAGGGACGTCTGTAAATACAGTTTAAAATCCACTACCACTAAAAACGGGACACTTCTTAGATGACTTTAGTGACTGTTCAATTATTACACCAAAATTCCTTTCTTCCATAATATTGCAAATGTTATTTCCATTGAAACTATAATGTTTTTAGATACATAGTGAATGTAACAGTTCTTTGTGAAAATTTTTCATCAAGTTGTTTACAAAGCAGAGTGGTTTACTGTAATTTCGAAAAACGAGAAAAGACAACAAACGAAAAAGAAAAACTTTTCAAAGTATGACTAACAATATCAGTTTAACTCAAACCCTTTGGAAGCTGCAAAATAAAAACAACATTTGTTATTTTAGTTATACGTTATGTAAAAAGCAGGATGTTTTCGAATACGTACATAAATTATTTATGAAGCACCGCCTTTGTTTTAGATATAATTATTCCTTTCACTTTTTAAATGTCCTGATCGGTTTTTCTTCAAATTATGACCGTAACTGAGCAAGAAAACAGCAGTTAGTTAACGAGGGTCCGATCTGATAAACCTAGAGGGCCAAATTCTTATGTTTTGAACACGCACCGGTATGGCTGCAGTTGATCAAGCAATACATTTAATTCAAGAAGTGGGAAGACAGTTAAAACGATGTCAAGAACTTTTAGCAGTTGTTGGTTTATTGTATGCTAGCAAAACCACCTTAACTTTTGCTTGGAAAGTATTTCAAGGCTTTCGAATTTATTTCATTGCACGTTTAAGCCAACAAGATTTCAAGCGATACGGAAATTGGGCGGGTAAAGTTTTGCCTAAATTATGAAATGCTTAAGCTGAAGGAAGAACTTGTGATACGTAACATTAATAATTATGCTACCGTATTTTTTTTATAAATCGCAAATAAAATAATTTTAACTATACAAAGTTTAAAGTATGTATATAATAACGTTAAATGGTTCTGTTAATGTTAATCCGTGTACACTGAAATGCAGACTAAACAGAAACTTATAAAAGCAGGCTTAGAACCTAACTATCAGGCTAAAACTCGATAAACAATATTATGATTACTTTTAATGTCTTTTTACTGTTCCAAAGGTATTTGCTCTACTAGTTGATTAATCAAATGTAGTCGATGCATGGGACTGTATAAGGAGTTAGGTGGATATTTTCACACACGCGCAAAGTACGAGCTGAATGAATATAGCCTTGAAGGAAATTGATGTTACAATCATTTCTAGGTTATATTCTTACTAAGAACAGTATGTAATCTCAGAAGACTAATAATGATAATTCTTCATTTATCTTTTTTTAACAAATATTCCTTTTTTCTTGTATATACAAATCCTGAACATTTAATAAAGCCACGTGAAGTAGAATACTTCACCTTGCAGCAGGTAGATACACTGGAAAAATTCAGAGTGAAAGAATAGTTTTGTGATGTCATGTTTTATTTCAGAACCTTTGCATGTTCATTGACCCTGTCAATTGGCAACCAATGTGATTATTTAATTTTACCAAATATAGTCATAAGTTTAATCAGAAATTTCAATTTCTAGTGTAACAATATTTTATACACAGTTGAATACAAGTCAGATTATTTCTGTTGTAAAATATACAAACAGTTTACAAAATATGTAATCTGCTTAAATGAAATTAATATTAAACATTCATGTATGCAGAAAGTATGGAATTAAAAATCACTTTGTGACAGGATGTATTATTCATATAAGTGTATTCTACTGGTTTTATACTTAGATTATTGTGTGATCATTGAATTTTTTTATTCCAATATAAGTTTAGACCTTTTATTTTTTTCTTCCAAAATCTATAATTATGAATACTTCTTGTTATTGTTAATCATTATTTGTTGTGTTTTTTTTTCCATCACGTAAGGGTTAGCATAATTTCAATTGAAATGAATAAAAGAATGTTCTAAAACTGTGTTGAGATAGCTTGTTAACTGTTGTAATTTGCAACTCAGTAGTTGGTGGCCTGTTAATTACACTGTCCAACAGCCATTTCTGTAGTATTAATTATTCATTTATACATTAAAAAAAATAGAAACTTCAGTATTATTTGTTCATTGTTTTGTATAGAGATTTTTATTGACTATTTCATTGCTATGGTAAATATAACCTATGGCCATCAAGGGAACATTTATTCCTTCAAGACCATCCTTGCACACTCACCCTTAAGAAGAGTAAGTTTCAAATCCACATTTACTTTTCAGGAAATTGTAGATTTCTCTCTTAAATTCCTGTAACATTTTGGCCCCCACACTACTGCTATTAAGAAATTACTCCATAAGTCAGTTATTCCATTAGAAGAAAAAAAAAAAAACTGAACTGGACACTAACTTTTTTTTCCCAAATGTTCAACTTTTGTTTTCTGGTCCTACTTTCTTCAGACAATAGCACAAAGAAACCAGAGGTTTTAATCCTTTTAGTCCTCGAGATAATATTGTAAACTTTGTTAATACTCTCTGTTACTGTTCCTTTTCAAGATAAATTAAATTTGAAGTTTGCAACCTATTCCTGTAACAAACCCTTAAATTTCATTATCACTTTGGAAGACCTCCATTGAGACCTTTTCAGTTCATAACACTATCAGCCAGCAGTTTCTCATATCTCAACTATATGTACTTCCTCTTCTGCAGGTAACAAATAATATTCTTTCAAAAAAGTAAGGTAAACTTCTCATTTGGTGAATCCATGTTGGATTTTATTTATATTTCACCAGTTGTTTTGTAAAGCTCATTTTGTCAACTGTGTATAACTTTTCCTAGTGTTGAAGTAAAACTATAATTTTCCAGACAGTTCTTATTATCCACTTTAAAAAATAGTAGTACCATAATTATTTTGTCATCGTCAAGCATCAGACACATCTGTTAATAATTAGAAGCTAGCCCATCTGGTTTTACCTTAAAACTCTGAGGAAATTGTTTTGATTATTTCAACAACATAGATAAAGGAATAATTAATAAATTGCTTACATTTGCTGATAATAGTTAGATCTTGAGTTTTGCTGGCTGTGAAGAAAAGAATGTCACTTTTAAAAGGGATTTAGATCATGTGGGATTTTGATTGAATAAACAGGGTGGTTGGCTTTTGGAATTGGTTGCTTTCATATATAGCAGAACCAGAAAATTCATATCAGTTTAAAGTTAATAAATATTTGCTTGATAGGAACTGCATATTTTAAAAATATAATTTTACATAGTGAATGGGACTGTAGATGGACCAACAGGTTTTTTATTGTATTTAAATGATATATTATCAGTTATAGATATATGAAGATAGTATGATGTAAAATAATTGAATAATGAAAGTTATGATGAACTGATGTAAGAGAAAAAACCTTAACTGAAATTGTTTGGTTTTAACCATTTAAGTCTGATGCAAGAATGATTAATCAGTTACACGTGATCGTTTAATGAATCTGAAGATTAATTAATTAGCACAGTCCACCAAGTTCATGTGAGGATGTTGGACCATAATAGCAACAAAAAGATTTCACAGGTAGTTCTCAAAAGCTGCTCATCACTTAAGAAAACATCAGTAATGTGACTGACCTGTATCACAGTTGTGTATGATACAGATATATCATTGAAATGATGGGACTGAACTGTATCACAGTTGTGTATGATACAGATATATCACTGAAATGATGGGACTGAACTGTATCACAGTTGTGTATGATACAGATATATCACTGAAATGATGTGACTGAACTGTATCACAGTTGTGTATGATACAGATATATCATTGAAATGATGGGACTGAACTGTATCACAGTTGTGTATGATACAGATATATCACTGAAATGATGGGACTGAACTGTATCACAGTTGTGTATGATACAAATATATCATTGAAATGATGTGACTGAACTGTATCACAGTTGTGTATGATACAGATATATAATTGAAATGATATAAATTTAAAAATATCATCTTGAAAGTTAAGAACTGATAAATTTTCTATTTTGTACATTTATTTATGTATACCATTTGAATCATATTGTAAATTATGGGTTTATCTCCTTTTTCCATACAATATGCTTCCAACTTAACAAACATCAACATGCACATACCTTTAAGTAGACATTTGTCATGATGCTTCAATCCATGTCACAACATAAGTATAATAAATAATAATTATTTTTCTCTCTCTTTATTCAGTTGTTACTGGTGGCACTGATGGCATTGGAAAGGCTTATTGCAGAGAATTGGCCAAACGTGGACTGAACATCATCATCGTTAGTCGTAATCTAGAAAAGTTAAAAACTACCGCAGAGGAACTTGGTATGTTATGTTGGACATGTAAATGAGCCACGTACTGTTAATGTATGATAACATTATGTCTTCTAATTTTCACATTTTGTTTGTATGAAAAAGATAGTTGCAAGCAAACAAATATACAAGTAAAATGTACAAAACTTAAATATACACATGAATGTATACATTTGTTTTATGTTGATGATTACTTTATAGCTTTAATTATTAGTTATTGTAACATGTGTCACAATGTTAAATTGGTTCTCACAAGTTTTTCATCCAGCAGATTTTCACATAGTTTTTAATTTTGGATTACATGCGAGTTTCCTCATTTAAAATGTAAAAAGTATCCTTTATCACTTTAATTATTAGTTATTGTAACATGCATTACAATGTTAAATTGATTCTCACAAGTTTTTTATCCAGGAGATTTTCACATAGTTTTTAATTTTGTATTACTTGGAAGTTTCCTGATTTAAAATGTAAAAAGTATCCTTGGAAGTGATAGTAGTTGAAACAGTAAACAAATTAATAGTCAGATCTACTTGTATATGCTGTTCTATGTTGCAAGAACTGTCCAAGATATGGCATTGTTGTGTACATTGATGTTGATAGCTTTTATATAGTGTTTTGTCCAGAATATTAATGGAAAGGTATTTTAACCATGTAGTTTTAGTAACAGAATGTCAATGGAAGCATATGATGCCTACAGGAAAATGTGGTTTTAATAAGCATTGGCTATGTAAAGTTCATGTATGACCTAAATGGACAGAATACAAAGACTGTTACAAGATTTGTTACAAAGTATTTTGATGTTTCTGACATTGGTGAATCATCACGAATTTTTTGCATGAAAAGTAGAAAAAAATTAAAAATGCAAGTGTGAAGAGAATGCTAAAGGTTACAAAGGTCATGGAGCTAGAAATGAAAAATGGTTCATAGTGGCCTTCCAATTATGATCAACCAACTTATAACTTCATATATTCTCCCCTTGGTGAGGATTCCTGTACGTGGTGAGGGGACCTCCCAGGAAATGTTTTGTTCCTTCAGTTTACCTCCTTTGGGGTTGAAACGTCCACCCTAACGCACCACTTTGGCCTTGAATTCCTGTAGAGAGCAGGCCTTGGGGTGGCTTCCCTAGGGTCCATCAGCTGGTCCACTTGGGCGAGGATGAACCAAGTACCAATGTTGGATGTTTTCAACAGATGTTGTGGACATTGTATCTGATGCTGGTGTTTGTATATAGTGCTCACAAAACCCTGGCGTTGCCTCAGTGTCCTTGTTTGGCATTGTAATGCGTCCATGGTGGGTGAGGTCAGTGGGCACCAAAAAAATTATTTTTTTATTATGGATCCCCCAGATAAAAACGTAAATAAAATAGTGAAAAAACAGTCCATAGGTAAACGACCTTGTTTTGAAGATTTTGAGCAGAAATCTGCAACATTTGTAACACCTGTGCCTCATTTTCTTATACTACATTCTTTTTCACACAAACCTTTAGGGCAAATGTCTCCCTTTTTCAATGAGAAGGGACGAGAGGGACTTGCTGGCTTTCCAAAGTCAGTCAGAAAGCTTCACTCTGGTGATATATTGGTGGAAACATCCACATATCCACACAGTGAACTCCTCTTGCATTTAAAGGCAATTGGGGATATACCTATTGAGGTTGTGCCTCATACTATGAAATTGTCACAAGGAGTTATAGTTGAGAGGGATTTGAAGAACATTCCCAAGTCAGAGATTCTCGCTGGTTTCTCCACCCAAGGAATTTCTGCAGTGAGACGTATCTCCAATTATGATGCCAACCAATGTCCTCATTTTAACATTTACTTCACCACTTCTACCTGCCACCATCAAGGTAGGTTATCTTAATTGCAGGGTGCAGCCATACATTCCAAACCCTCTCAGATGTTTTCAATGTCAGTGGTTCAATCATTCAAAGACATCGTGTCGTCATTCCTTGATGTGTGCTCATTGCAGTGGCAAGGACCACGATGCCTATGAGTGTGAAATGGTCTCTCATTGTGTCAGTTGCAATGCTTTTCAGCCATCCTACTTTTGTTCTTGCCCCAAATGGTTGTAAGAAAAAGAGGTGCAGCATTTGAAGATGATTAAAAACATTTCTTACCTTAAAGTTCAAAGGTTGCTGTCCTCCACTTCATCTTGGACATATGCTGGTGCACTTCATTCCACTACTATAGTGGAAGTGCAAAGGGATCTCTCTGTGCCTCCAAAAGAATCATTCTCAAACCAAAAGAAAAATTTTGATCTCCATGGTTAAAAAAGTTGATGAATCAACGTCAACACTCATCTCTGTCCCTCACGTATGTTCCAGCAAACCCCAAGATCCACTTCCTTTGGTTTTGAGTATGGGCATTTTCTTGGGTATGTCTTTGTCTCCCACCCCAAGTAGCAAAATGATCATTCGTTCATGTTTTCATTGCTGACATTTTCTACCAACAACAAAGATCTGCCCAGTCGAACCAGAACAGGATCCACGGAGGTCGACAGACCTCTCTTGAATAAAAACAATAAAGAAAAAGCAACAGAAAGGTTCTCCACCCTATTTGCCTACACATAAATAAAATGACCACTGTGATACAATGGAATTGTCAAGGTTGATGATCTAATCTGGATGACATCAAAGCACTGATTGCTTCCTACCATCCTGTATGTCTTTCTTTACAGAATACATTTCTGAATCTTGCCGATACAGTCACCTTTTGGCAGTTTTCTTTGTACAGAAATAACAGTCTGTGTGATGGATGAGTGCATGGAGGGGTGGCACAACTAGTTATTCAACATGTGTCCACCCTGTCTTTGCCACTCGACACACCCTTGGAGGCCATAGCCATCCCTGTTTCCTTGGGTCGTACCATCACCGATTGCTCTCCCTACCTGTCACCGAGAAAGACCTATGATCAATCAGCCCTTGATGCTCCCAGTGAACAATTGCCATTTCTGTTTTTAGTCCTGGGGGACTTTATTGGACATCATCCCCTCTGGGGCAGTGCTGATATTGATAGGAGGGGTTGCTCTGTAGAGCATATGTTGCTTGATCACAACCTTTCTCTTTTTCATACTGGCCCTTATGCTTTTTATCATGCACCTAGTCAGTCCTTTACAATTGTTGATCTCTCAATTTGCTCCCCTTCACTACTCTCCCACTTTACATGGAAGGTTGACAGTAACCCACGAGGCAGTGATAATTTTCCTATAATTTTGAAAGAGACTGGCCGTGGTTGATGCTACCTGATGCCATGATAGAAAGTGGATCAAGCAAACTGGCCCTCTTTTACTGCTCTCACAGAACTTGATACTGCTATCATCTGTAAACCATCAATAGACGACAGTGTGGCAGCAGTAACTGACTGTATTATACAGATAGCTGCTCAATGTATTCCTAAAACCTTGACACATTTTTCATGATATCCTCATCCGTGGTGGAATCCTGCCTGCCACATGGCATGGAAAGCTCAAAAATTGGCCTGGGATACTTTTTGTAGTATTCCACACTCTTGAACCACATCGCTTTGCAGCAGACCCATGCATGTGCCCGGTGAATAAGATGTCAAAACTGGAAGGTATCTTGGATTAAGTCCACAACCAGCATATCTTCTTCCACCAGTCCCAGAGTCATGTGGAACAAGATTCAAAAGGTCAGTGAGCAATATAATTCTGTTTCCCTCTCAATCTTGCTTTCTGATGGTCAGGAAGTAGCTGATACCCAGAGCATTATTGATACTGTAGGTAAAAGCTTTTGCTAGGTATCTAGGACTTCTGCTTCATCCTGCACCTTCTTAGCTATCAAGACTCGGATAGAGCAATTACTTCTTTCCTTTCAAGCTGATTGTCTCTATGACTATAATTGTCTCTTTACACTGGTGGAACTCAAACTGGTTCTTCATTGGTCTGGCAGTACATCAGTCGGACCTGATGATGTACACTACAAAATGCTGCGTTATCTATATCCTCCTCCTTTTGCTATTTTTCTGATTGTTTTTAACTGGATCTGACAGGAGAATGTTTCTTCTGATGCCTAGCACCAGGCTGTTGTCCTACCTTTCTCTAAGCCTGGGAAGGATCCCAAGATTCCTTCAAATTGCCATTCAGTTGCTTTGACGAGCTTTGTAAGATCTTAGAGAGGATGATTAATGCTCCTCTTGTTTGGTTTCTCAAATCAAACAACCTACTCTTGCCCACCCAGTTTGGGTTCAAACGACAGGGGTCCACAGTGGACCACCTGATTCGATTTGAAATGTCAATCAGAGAAGTCTTTCTCAAACGACAATATCTTGTATCAATATTCTTTGACATTGAGAAGGCTTATGATACAAGATGGAGGTATTGCATTTTGCGAGATCTCCAATTATATGTTTATTCTGGCCGTTTGCTCATTCTTATTTTAAAAAAAATTTTAGTGAACTGGCAATTCCAAGTTTGTGTGGGTTCAACACTTTCCCATTCTTTCCTACAGGACCTTGGCATTCCAAGTTTGTGTGGGTTCAACACTTTCCCATTCTTTCCTACAGGATCTTGGAGTCCCTCAGAGCTATGTTTTGAGTGTCACACTTTTCAGTATCAGTATAAGGATTAATGTCATCACTGAACAACTCCCTCATACTGTTGCAAACGGGCTTTATGTCAACGACTTTCACATCTCATCTTTTGCTGGAAATGGTATTCACTCTGATCCTGAACTCCTTAGTAGTGAAGCTGTGCTACCTTTGGTGTCTGAGATGAAGTTCTTGGGGCTCATCTTTGTCCATAAGCTTACCTTTATACCACACATCAAGCAGCTACAGGTCATATGTATGAGAGCATTGAACGTCCTCCATGTCCTCTCTTCCATCACTTGGGGAGCGGATTGATGTTCTATGCTAAAGATATAACGTGCTCTTATTTGATTGAAACTAGACTATAGATCACTGGTGTATGGCTCTGCTCTAGTGCTTTCTGCACTTCCCCAGTCCAGAGCGTATATATATAGTCTTAGGAACCTCCTCTACACATCTGCTGTTTGCAATTGTCTTTACTATATGGTTCATAACTTGGTTCCTTTCCACAGCAACCCACCTGGGATTGTGTGTTCCTTCCTTGATGGGCCATGCTTTTTCAGAACAGATGATCTACCATTGTTCCTTTTGGCTTTCTTATCCAGGCACTGTTGCATGAATTAGTTCTGTTCTTGGATAGCATTGCTGTATCCACTGGTCACCCCATCACACTATGGCTCATTACAATCCCCAAATGAGACCTTTCTTTAAGTCATTTGAGAAAAGCAGACACTCCTGATTGGAAGTACTGTCTGTGATTTGCTGAATGTCTTTCAAACCATTCTTCCATTCCAGTTTATGACAATTATGATTATGTTACAGAAAGTCCTTTACAACTTATATTACTGTACTTCTTCTCTTACTGCTGTAGACTAGATGTAAAAATTGTATTTAATGCTATTTATGTTTTTAATTCAATAATTAAACTTTTTGCTTTACCTTAATTTCCTTTTATGAATTTTAATAATTTTACTTTAATTTTAACTATTTAATGGACACTTGGCACAGATATACTGGTTGTTTTGTGCCAAAATCACCAAACCAACTAACCAATCATATATTCTACCAACACCCATCAACTCTCTTTAATGTGCACCTTATGTAAGTGGAATGAAAATTTTGAAAGTTGAAGTTCTCTGAACACTTCAAGTTGTAAAGTCTTGCTGGTCTTATAATTCATATACTAAAAATTTGAATGTGTTTTGAAATACATATATACATGTATGTATCAATAATATTCTAAATAATACAGAAATATTCAAGGTTTTAAACAGTGACCAAAAATGTTCTCTGTGTGAAATCTCCCAACATTTCAAACCACTGTTAATTGACTGTATTCATCTTCTAGACTTAGGAAGGTCGTATTATTGTTCTCTTCTTTACTAGTGACAGTGTTAATACCCATACCAGTTATTCTGAGATACATTTTTATTTCAAATGGGTTTCTCATCATCAATGATTAGATATCTCTTGAAATGTGTCATAAGTATATTTAATGTGTGATTTCTTTATAAATGCATTTTCTTACTTTACTAATTACATGAATATATAAAGTACAACATTTACTGAAATTAATTTGCTTATTGTCTTGTGAGTAGACCAAAAAATCCCAAGACTCATTGTAAATAATTAATAATTCCATTATTTAGTCTTAAAATAACTTGAACTTGAGAAAAAATCATAGATGTATAATGAGTAGTTGTTAGAATATAACACTTTTAATGATATTTGGTTTTTTTCTTTATGGAGTAAAATTTTCACAGGTTGAAGCTTGACCATAATTACTAATTTAAGTATACATACATGTCTGTAAGAGAAGGCTTAGTAGCTTTGCGTGAAATTCAAAACAAACAAACAGGGAAGGCTTAAGTATGTATTTATAACGTATATATTAAGTATCAAAATGAAAACTCTTTTTGCATGCAATATTTCCTTGTAACATAAGATTTCCTGTTGCATTTTTTACAGTTTTCTGCTGTAACTAACCATCAAGGATTGTTAAACAGGCAAGCTGTTGTGAATATATTGAGTTCAGCCCATTGGGATGAATGGTTATTTTATTTTAGGTAAATGTTATTTTAATATAACTTTTTATCTGTTTTGGCCTGTAAAAGTTACAGAAATTTTTTTTTTCCCTTCCCTAGAAAAAGACTTTGAGTTACTACTGGCATTATTCAAGTTGACTTTACTGAAGGTACAAGAGATCTCTATACTGAAATAAAGGAACAACTTGAAGATAAGGAGATTGGAATTTTGGGTAATTTTTTAACAGTTATCATGCTTAAGCAAAAAAATAAAAGGAGGGGATACTTTTTGTGCATCAAAAACTGGTTTATTTCTTGGGTACTAAAATAAACATCAAGGCCCTAAGCGTAATAATCTGGTATTGTTTATTTCATTCATTATCATTTGATGTAATAAATATTACCTTGCTTTATTACAAATTACTTTTTTTTTTACTACAGTTAGAAATTAATAGTAAATATTATTCCATTTAGAACATATAGTTTTTAACACTGTATTTCATCTTTTGTGGTATTTTGGTATAATCCATGTTATTCCTATATCATTTTGTTGATGGCTTTCAATTCTGATGTTATGGACTTTTATATGGCAGCTGTTTATGAAAGCTTGGAGCTTAGATAGTAAGGTTTTGATAAGTCTCCATGTGTTAGTACCATTCATTGAAGTAGAGTTTACACTTATGTTAAATATTCAGTTTAGTTTCTATTTATTCAAATTGGTTTCAGGGCTGTGAAGGCCCCTCTGGCTCTTCCTGTCTTGGTTTTGTTTTCATTTTTTCAACCTGTTTTGATTACAGTACTACAAAGATGTGTGAAAGGTTGGATTTCTTCTGTGTTAGTCTCAGAAAGAGGTATTGCTGTGATTCTCACGGTTTTAGTTGTCTCAGTATTAATTTTTATTCTCACTAATTATGGATGAGTATGAAGTTTCTGTGTTTTGGTTTGAATATCTGCTGGTATCAAACATGGTTGATGTTGTCGTCAAAGTCATAGTTCTGTGGCATCTATGTGAAAATCCATCACATATTCCTTGGTTGTTCTGTGGCCTTTTATTATTACCTAGCCTAATATTGGTAGGAAGCCATTGTTTTTTACTAATGCTGGAAACATAATACATGAATGTACTTATTCATGATGTCAGAAAAAACACTTAGGTCCAAGAAGTCTTAACATAAAGCAAGGATAGTTTAAACAACATGAAAGTTTTTATATTTTTATTTTAAGAGGATAAAGTTTTGGGGTTGTAAGCTTTGTTAGTTCATACATTTTACAATAAAGGCAAATGTTTGGAATTTAAAAAATTATGTAGTAGCATTTTGATATGTTGAATTTGAAATTTCACTGCAAAATTACAACTTTTAAATAACTTACATCTGTTTATTTCCATTTTTTATTTACACTGCTTCTTCCAAGGTATTTTACACCTGAAGTTTTATTTTGGCCCTAAAAAAACAAACTGAAAACGTCTTGGGAAAAAAAAAGCCATATGCATCATGGTATGATTAGTTTTTTTGAATAAAACATTTTTAACAGTAATCGGTTTACTTGTGTATAAAGTTAATACTGATTGTATCATTAACTGCATAACTTCCAAAAAATGCAGTAGTTTATACATTGGATATACTGGTTGTTGACTCAGTGATAGAGCATATCTAAATCATGCTAATCTGTGGAACCAAGATACACCTATATGGAAACATTTTTGCCATCAACAACCATACAGTTGAAGACTTCAATTTTGGGACTTATGAGTGGTTTAACAGACATTCACAAAAGACAAAGATCTAACAAGAGATTAATTCTGGGAACCCTACAGCCATCTGGTTTAAATGAATGCTTTTCTTTTCTACAAATTTTTTTTTCCTCCAAATTGTTTCAATTTTAATTTAAGTCTGTTTTATTTTTCTAGTGACTTGTAATATTTATGTGAAAGATGTCCTGTTGCAAAGTAATTTCGTATTCAATGTTCAAAATGCGATGCATGCAATTTTTAAGTTCTGCACCTGCACCTTTGATGTAACCTGTACAACCTTACGAAGGCTGTTAGCTCAAAACATCACCCTCTTAAAATGTAAACAACTTAATGATTGTTTAGCCTATTCATTAATTACTCTACTATTGTCTAAGTCTATTTATTAACTAGTAACAACTTTGATGTTATTATGAATGGTGTTATGACTATGAGTAGATAGATTACTATTTTTAAATTACTAACTTACATTATATTCCATGTTTTAGTTGCTAATCCATTTCCATTTTAAGAGAAGTCCTGAAGAGGATTGTTTTTTTTAGTGGAATTGGTCATATTTGATCCTTTGTCTCTGCTAGAAATGTGGTGAGATGCAGTTCATTTACGTGCGGGTCACTACGATTAAGATTGGAATCAACTATTTGAATGCTTTCAAGTGGGGTATTTCAGGACATGCTGATCCCTATCGTAGGTTGACTATCAGTTTAGTGAATCACATTACAATTTTTTTTGTTTTCATTTTCTCTTGTGTGTTTTTTTTTTCCCATTATTTTTGTACTATTCTTTGTCATGATGTCTTGTTGCTGGCAAATTGACATTATAAAGCCCTTTTGTCACTTATGCTTTTGAACTGTAACCTTTGTTAATTGTTCTGTTTCTCCATTATGTTGGAGTCCATATTTATAAATGGTGTCAGTGGTGTTTTTACTTCCATTGGGTCTGTAGTGATCTGGTATAAATATTCATTGTTGGTTTTGTTTTAGCTAATTGTATGTAGGTTGTGCTAATTTATAGCAGTTAATAAAAAAACAAAAACACTGATTTCCTTGTTTGAAAATAGATTAATCTGTTTCTATGTTGAACACTGAATTAGATTATTATTTATGGTATTAACATAGTTTATGCATACTCTTACAAATTACTTTTGTCCTAACAGTCAACAATGTAGGAGTTATGTATGACTACCCCAGCTATTTTCTTGAAGTTCCCGAGACAGTAAGTACATATAATTAATACTACCCACCAAATATTTTGGAGAAGTTGCCAAATGGTAAAATTCATGTGTGTAATGTGCATATAGCTTGTTTTCTCCATTTGCTATACTGCACATATTAAATATGTTTTATGTCAAATAACTGTTACTGCTTATTAATGAACGTAAATATCAGATGTTTATAACTTAGCATAATGCATTGATTGTGGACTCGTAACTATTTTTCTTAGTATGTTGATGTACTAGATTTCTCACTGTTTCTTTCCTTGTATTTGTAGTTCATTATTCGTAATGTTAAAATAAAATTATTGTTGTCCATTCTAACTATGTGTTTGACTAACAAAGTGAAACAAAATCACTGAAAATAGTACAACTTTTGAATACATGAGCTTAAATTAAATGACACTTGAGTTCAATGGAAGCTTGAAACCTCATTTTACTGTGATTTAGATATAACTACTACATATTTTCTGTCCAACAACCATAAAGACTGCAGATCTTAAGAAACTTGTGGTGTATGTTATGTCATACAGTTTTGTGTAGACTCATATGATAGCTTAGAAGCAGTTTTGTACTTCTATTTACATTTCTAACAAAGGAACTGAATTTCACTATTATGATTTTGATATATACCATAGCTTCCAAATTATGCAATGGTAACCTTTTATTCAGAGGCACTAAAGTGGTACAATGTTAAGTCTGAAAGCATATACTACTGAAAATTGTGCACAGCACAAATAGTTCATTGTGTATTTTGAACTTAAAAACAAATATTTTTCAAATACTTGCATTTCCTTAAGATAAAAATAATATTTTGGAAAAAAGACTGAAGAAAACGAATTTTGATAAATTATTGTTTGATGTTTTTGATTATTTTCTGAACCTTTAGTTATTAAACTTAATATTTCTGGTTAGCTTCTTTCCTAACTGGCTTAAAAACCACCTTTCAGAAGTAACTTGCACTTAATGTAAGCTTAGTGTTGAGTTCACAGAAGATGCAGTATGTTAAGTAATAGTCATCTAACATTTAAGTTCATTAATAAGTGGTAACAGTTATTTGACATAAAAAGTATTCACAATATGTGATATAGTAAACAAAGAACAGAACAGCTCAGGAGAGTTATAGCTACTCTACTATGTGAAACCTATGAATACTGTTGGTAAACATACAATATCTTGATAATAATAGCATTAGTATATTATTATTTTGTTAGTGGTTTACTTTCATATCTTCCTACTTTACATATATATGGTGTATTTGTCTTTATATATTCAAATTATTTTTATTTTTCTAATAAGTTGGGACTGATGGATGTTTTTTACCAGTGTGTGTGTGTTGAACAATGAAATTAAAAAACATAAATCATGATAAAATAATTATCTCCATGTTATAAGGGTTTTAACATTGTTATAATTGTAAATACATTATTTTCATTAGATATCTGTGCTTCTTGTATGTATTATGATTATTGTATTTGTGCACCAAGATATAGCATACTATTGAGGTAGAATTGTGGCATTGACTATATATATAAAATGGGGAAGAAACTATGAAAAGTAATACATCATTTAATTAATTTTTTGCACACTTTATTTATTTTAAAGTTAATATCATATATAAATACCAAATTGTATCTGGTATGTTTTTTTAATTTCTAGAAACTATGGAAGTTTATTAATGTGAATATAACCACTGTTACTATGATGACATATATTGTTCTTCCTCGGATGGTTCAGAGGTAGGTTTATGATATATAATATCACAGTCTAATAGTAGTTCGTAGTATATGTACATGTTTGTTAAAAGTTATTTGAGAGTTTAGTCAGATAGTAAGCATATTATCTGAATGAAACTAAAGTTGTGAGTGGAATTGAGGTTGGAGCAGTGGTTGATTTGACGTAGTATTATAATTGTCAGCCTCCCTTATCTTGTAAATTTTATTATAAAGACATTATTATATTATTTAACAATATCATAAATATCTTTGTGACATTGGTTAAGAAGTTTAATAATGTGTAGAAATGTGGGATAACATGTACACGCTAGCTCAGGGGTTCCCAACCCCTGGGGTTGCGACAGGGGTAGTCACGAAGCCTTAGCAGGGGAGTCACGCAGCCTTGTTAGAAGTAGCTTGGGATAACATACACGCTAGCTCAGGGGTTCCCAACCCCATGGGGGTTGCGAAGCCTTGGCAGGGGAGTCGCGCAGCTTTGTTAGAAGTAGCTTGGGATAACATTAATTTTATTTCATCAATTACATTTTCAAGTCGAGAGTGCCAAAAGGTTGGGAACCCCTGCACTAGCTGGAAGCTTTTGTAATCTTGTTGATTTTAAATACAAGAATAACAGTGTAATTTTGGGCATATTTGTTGTTCTGACACCATTGTTCAGGCAAAAACAACCATACAAGTGCAGTCATATCTCCAGAAGAATATACAGTTTTGTTCATGACAGCAGTATGTGTGTTTCAACTGGACTACTTGATATTTCTTATTTAACCCTTTCACTCTAATTTATTAGCTGTTGCATGTTTGTTAGTCACAGAGTATTTTGCCCTCTTTCTATCTTTCTATGAACTGAAATTTGCTTTTTTATTTTGTGTTAAAAATCCATGATTTTAGTCCTAATATTTGAAGTTGCCATCTACTTTGTGTTTAATTTGGTCATATCAAATGTTGCTTGTATTTTAGATACAAGAATATTTCAGGATAAGACGTGTTTTTAAAATTCATTCATTGATAACTGATTTTTTTTCCATTGTACAGTTATAATTTTTCTTTCTTGTGGTTATATATTTAGTCCTATTATAGAACCACAGTATATCTAGCTTATATATATATATATATATGTGTGTGTGTGTGTGTGTGTGTATTTAACAACATTTTAACCTCCTTTGAACATTATCAGATTAAGGAGGTCAAAACATTATCACTTCTTTTGTATTTAAATAAATGTTTTTTTTAATACCTGTATCAGCTGTCTCAAAATAAGTGAAAAAATATTTAAACTATTTATTACTGTTAATGTAAAAAAAATAAAAATATAGGGACATAAAAGCATAAAAATGCTGACAAATAACTATACATGTAGTAAACGTAATTATATTATCATTATTACTTTTATAAGCATTTGAAGGTGTATAAGTAGTTATATTTGGGTTGGCAAGTACATCTATCATTGCTGTTTGTTTGTTTTTATCTGTACTTGCCCTTTAAAATCCCCCTCAAGGTGAATTCCTGTACATAGTGAGGGGACCTCTCGAGGAAAGTTCTTTCTTTTCAGTTTACCTCTGTGAAGGGGAGGAGAGGATCCTGGTGGTTGAGTGGTATCTGGGGCCATGCAACACACTGCTTCAGCCTTGAATTTCTGTAGGTGGGTGTTCCCTTCCCCTCATGGGTAGTCAGCTGGTCAAGTTGGGCTTGCAATTTTATCAGCCATTGTATCAAACAAATCAATATCAGAACTGTAATGATAATATTTACCATAACTTTAATAAACGTTATGTCTATACTGTTAACTCTGTAGATCTGCAGTAAAAATTAAATTACTAACAGTGACAAAATGAAACATGATTGGGTAGTTTCTCAGGTGACATATAATTGATATCCATGTGGCCTTTGTCATTCTTATACAATTCCAGCTTGCTTTATTAACCTTTGGCCAGGTATGGCTAGGTGGTTAAGGCACTCATACTCTGAGAGTTACAGATTCAAATCCCCATCACATCAGACATGCTTGCCCTTTCAACTGTTGGGGCATTATAATGAGATGGTCAGTCCCACTATTTGTTGGTAAAAGAGTAGCCCAAGAGTTGGCAGTGGGTGGTGATTGCTAGCTGCCTTCCCTCTAGTCTTACACTGCTAAATTAGAGATGGCTAGCAAAAATAAAAAAAACAAATTTATTGACATTTATTCTGTTAGAACATGAATATTGCAAAGCTGGTGTTGACTTCATAACATTGATGTAAGTTTGATTTGTTATATTGCATAAAAATAAGTAAGGTAGTTTAGAAGTAGTAAGCAGTAATAACGTCAAGTGTGTTAGAACATGCCCATAACAGGTGAGATAGTTTTACCCACTCTAAAAAATTTAAGGTTGTAACAAAGGCCAGGCCTTGCAGTGTAAGGAAGTAGAGAGTATTTAGTAATGGAGTAAGTGTTTAGATTAATTAAACTAGGTCTGTTATTGAAAATGATATTTAATCCAGTTATAGCATAACTGATAGTAAAATTGCTTTGTAACAGAAATTGATAATTGTCTGGGTGCATATTTGATAAATTAATATTTAATTATTAGAGGAACAAAATATATTATTAATAATAGTTTTATATTATTTAGTGAAGTTTAATCACAGCATGTAATTGTGAATTATTATTCAGTTGAGAACGATATACCGAACTTTAATAGTTCAGATACAAACACCAGCAATTTATTATTGGTATTTGAACATTCTGTTTTTATAGTGAGCTTTGGCATACTTCATAAAACATGTTACAAATGGTCATAAGAAAATAAATTAAAAATTAACTGTCGTTTTCAAAGGAAAAAGGGACTTATCATCAATCTGTCATCCATTTCATCATTTTATCCTCTTCCATTCTTGACAGTCTACTCTGCTTCAAAGGTAACAAAAGAACATTCTGATTATTTAAATATTACATTAAACTTCTGATAATTATTATCCAAGTCCTTTGTTACAATTCCAATATTAAAACAGTCAACCATGTTCTGTGGCACTAATTACAAAATTTCTTTATAAAAATTTTCATGTGTTAAAAAAAAAAAAACTTTTAAAGGATACAAAGTATTCAAAGTTATTTTGGAGTAAGAAAAATAATGTTATATTTGTGATTAATTTCATTGTGGTTTGCAGTTTTCTTACATGGCACTTATATTATTTAGTAATTATAATGTAAAGTATTATCACGGTAATTGTTTTATTGATTTCTTATTATTTGATGGTACAGGAATGGGGTTAAATGTGTTTGAAGTGCTTGTTTCTGTATTATCATGTATTTGTTTCACTAAAACATTTGTTATTCAAAAATATCATATTATTTATCATACCACACAAAATCTAGAAAATAATCTTTGTCAAGAAAAACAAATGGACATTGTTTTGGCCAAGTGTTTATAAGTGACTGAAAAAATATCTGCATTGTTCTATTTTATAACTATGGGTTTGTAAATGGCTGAGAAAAAACATCTGCATTTTTGTTCTACTTTGGAAATGTGGGTTTGTAAATGACTTAAAAAATATATGCATTTTTGTTCTGGTATGTTACTGTGGGTATTTATGCGGGGTATTCTTAATAATTAATCTTGTGAGGTGCTTCTTGCTCAACTGAATAGAACATTCTTAATAATTAATCTTGTGAGGTGCTTCTTGCTCAACTGAATAGAACATCATTCTTAATAATTAATCTTGTGAGGTGCTTGTTGCTCAACTGAATAGAACATTCTTAATATTTAATCTTGTTAGGTGCTTGTTACTCAGCTGACCAATATGGTGTACATAATAAATAATTAATCATCTGAAGTACACTGCTCAGCTGAATAGGACAGCATACTTCATAAATAATATTGTGAGATATAAATTTCTCAGGAGAATTGAACAGTGTGCTTAATAATTAATCATTTGCTCAGCTGCTATGTAAACCACTTGGAGCTGAACATGAATAAACATTGTGGTTTTTTGTTTATGATAGGCTTATGTGGACTGGTTATCCCGATGTCTAGATTACGAGTACAAATCCAAAGGGATTGTGTTCCAGACCCTTCTGCCTTCTTATATTTCCACCAAACCTACTTCCTTTATAAAACCAGGTTATATCATTCCTGATGCTTCCACATTTGTTAAAAGTGCTCTGAACACTTTTGGCACAACTTATCGTACAACAGGATATTGGACACACGAACTTCAAGTTAGTGCATTCTTTTCACTTCTTTACAACGTTTGTGTTTCTGAGTAATAATATGCAATTGTTATATCTAATAGGTATTGCCAAGTCTGCTTTATGTGAAAAATGTTTCAACTGAAAATGGAACTTAAACATAAGGCTGAGTAACCAAAAGTATTTCATAAAGAATAACATTAAGCAATGTGTGGTGGGTTCTAAAGATATATTCATGTTAAATAGTGCTAACTCACATTGGTCAAATGGTTGTTAACTTTATTGAAAATGTAGTGTTTGAAAAGTAAAGAATCTTTTTTTTGTGACCAATTATTGTTAATAAAAGTTGTGAGAGCATAAAAGCATTTAATTTGTCAAACTAAATGTGAGTGGTTTCATGTTGCTAATTAATTTTGGGTTTATTTGAGGTATCTTGGAAGTATAGAAAATTGCATGTGTATTATCAGAATTTTTTACAGATGTATTCTGATTCAGAATTAAAGTATTTCATCAAGATATGGTAACCATATGCATCAAATAACCAAAATTCAGGTTACCAATTAGATTCATAAGTTCCTTGAAATTTATACACAGTGTGTTACTAATACCAGTGATATTTCTGGTATTTCATTTTGAGATAATTATAATTCAGGTTTTGTTACTTGGTCTACAGAAGAATTACATTATTTATTTGTAGTGGTGGTGTTGTGAACATCTTCCAGAAAGCCTGTGGAACCTTTCATCCTGGCTGCTGTTGAAGATACTAAGTAATGGCAAATTAGTGTTTAACAAGCAGTAGAATAAATATATATAAATTGCTTTGTTATTTCAGAAATACTAATTCAGGTTTGAAGGAAAAAATCATCTTAATTCACACATATAACATACCTATAACTGTGTAACAAAGCAGTTTGAAGTTTCCTCAGACCTTTGCGACAAGAGAAACAATTCTTTGGTAATGTTTTTTGTAAACACTCCTCACAACAGAGAAGTAGTTCTGATTATATGTTCCTTTTGTTTCAAGGTGTAAGTCAAAGCATAAGTTGTATTTACCAGTGGAAAGCAAACTAAATGTGGTTCAATAAAAATATTTTATGGATAATTAAACACACGTAATTGGTTTTTAAAAATCATGAGGTTCCAGTGTGTTAATTAATGTTTGTGTTTTTTTTCATTTTAACCAAAATTATTAGTTAAATTTTACATAAATTAAGAAAATATATTAACCACATATCTTGGAAAATAATTAAAATAATTTGAAATGCTATAATAGCATGTCAAAGTCTAAAATAATGATGTATCTTTTTGTATTTTGTGAATTATTGTTGTAAGTTAAAGTTGTATGTGTTTTTGATAAAAATGTGATGTTTTTCAAATTATTGGCGATTTATTTTAGTTGCAAAACATTCTATTCAAAGAGTACGGGGTGGGGAGGGAGATTAACTTTTGTGTAACTTGAAACAATCTTGTGTGGAATATAATTAGAAAAATGCAAACTTCCTTTGAGTGGCAACTTAAAGCTGTGTATTTTAAAAAGCCACCAAATTTTAATTTATTTCTTAACTGTGAAGAAATGATCTGGAGATTCCTGAAAAACAGGTTTTGTAGTGTAGGGTGCTTTTTGTTCCTCAAAAGGGGGAGCCAGAGGCCACTTGTTTTTTTTATCAGTTGCACCACCATACAATAGTGTGTTGTTTCTCAGTCAGTAAGTAGTATATACTAAAATAACATTACGTAAGAGGCTCTTAACATTGCAATTTGTACTGTTGTGACATCAGTAAAACGTGTACATGTCATGAATCATAAGAAGAATTATTCATCCTGTAGGCGACAACACAACATGATGTATGAATTTGAAACATATGGAATAAAAGAAATAGAATACTTTCATGGATCCTGTTGTTGTACATGTGTAACAAGAATAATGGACTTACTGTAATGATGCATTCATTTTCCATTGTACCATAGCTTCTACTACTGAAATGAGAATGTGGTTAATGTACTTTAACTTATGAATAATTTTAATATTGTGGGATATTAAGCATTATTATTGTTTTACAAATTTAATACACTAGATCTCAAGGATTCAGCTGTAAATAGAGTCTTCACATTGATGCAGTCACTAATGATACAATGTTAACTGTTGAAATGATTTGTAATCATTCTAAACATGTTAAATTTCAGTTAAAAGATTTTAATTTTAAAAAGTTGTAGTTATAAGCATAGTAACAGGTTGTCGGTACTCAGTTTGTGGAAAGCAGTACTTTTCAAACTTTCGTTTATTAGTTTTTATAAAACTGATTACAAGAAGACTGAGTGATATGAAGTTATGTAAGATAATTTTACTTTGTTAAGCAATATTTTTGGAATAATATTTTTCCATGTAAATTTTGTAAATAATAAAATGGTTATTTACTACAATAATACAGCTATCATAAGTAGACATTTTGGTAAATGATACTTGTGCAAGGAAACAGTGTTGATTCTCAACACCTGTCCCAACACAGTGGTCTCATCCTGTTATAATGAGTAATTTGTGTTCCAGAGATCTGAGCAATGTTGAGTGATCATGTCAAAGAAATTATTTATGTTCAATTCTCCAAGTATGTTGGTAGTGTAACATGTGGTGAAGTACAGTGTAACTTGTGAAAATTAGATACTGTTCAGTTATTGTATATCCTGTGACTCATCACTGATAGTTTTAAAACTAGCGTTAGTATGTTTAGTTCCAATTTTATGTTTAATGAAGTTAAACAGTAATGGAATTATGGAACCACATGCTGAGTATTGGTACTCATAGGAATAATCAAATGAACTGTGGTGGAAATGTTAATAATAATTTAAATGACAAACATACCGACTAATAATATCATTCTATTGCCTTTCTGTAGTTTTAATCTTAAAATGTGTTATTGTATCATTGTATGATCTAGTTCGTACTACAGACATTTGTGGTATGTGTCCTTATAACCTTTAAAATGAATTAGACCTGTTCACAGCTGCCAGTCTATGGACTGCAGTAGTTCCTCAGGGAAACTTTAGCCAGTCTATAAGACAAAAATTAATAATAAAATATTGTGTTTCAAAATATAGCTACTCAAGTATATTCTTTTACAATATAATTTAAGAAATTGATGTTACATGAAATAGTCTGAAATTTTATAGAAGACATTAACTAGTTAAAAATCACCAATTTTGACACTGGTGTATAAAATACTGAGAAAAAAATTCTCTTCTTTTCCATTATTCATAACACATCATTAGTTTAGGCCTAAGGAAACTAAAAATGGTAAAGATACACAGGTGGTTAATATATTGTTACAAGAGATGCGTGAATGTAAAAAAAAAACTTGAATATGGTTATCATTTGAGTCTCACTGTGAAGAGGTTTATTTGTTCGAAGTAAAGGCTATTATATATCTTTTATCACATTAAATCATTCCAAAAAAGGGAGAGGATAGGAGCTTAAGAACTTATGGATTTTTCTGTTTAAAAGTCATATTTGAATAAAAGGGAGTAGATTGGAAGTATTGAGAAATATGTGATGACCTAATTCTACTACAAGACGTCTCAAGTTCTGATTGAGTTACTATTTTTTCTCTTCACACCAAAACTAAGGAACTTTGATAGAAAGATATACTTTTATGGGTTTTTTTTTTCAAATATAGTACTCTGATATACATTTACAATCTACAATAAGGAGCTTCATCTGGAGTAAGTATAAGCCACAAGTGCAAAGTTGTTCAACAAAAACTGCTAAAATTTGACATTTTTTTGCGCATGCCTACGCAAAAAGTCACGTGAGTTATCAGTCTAGCATTTTTACTGAAGCTTCGCCTAAAATGAACTGTTTTTATACTTTTTTTTTTTGTCATTCAGATTAACGACAACTGATTTAGAGCAACAAAATTATAAGGTAAAAGGATGAACAGATACAGAAATATTGGTTAGGCCAAGCAAATCAGATTAGAAACTCCATGCAATCGCTACAGCTGTACAAAGTATCATTATTTCTACTACTTGCTCAAGTTAATATCACGTGACGCTAAATGCCTTTAAGATAAATTCATAAGATTTAATAAATTTGTTCTGAAAATTTAGCGATCGATAATTAATGGTAACCGTCCACCTGTAAGTGATGACAAGAAACGTGACAAAAGAAAATGAAAATTCCTCTAAGCTTGTCAATGTGCTACCCGTGGAAAAATACTTCTAACTGGCACGCATGGCCAAGTGTGTTAAGGGGTGCGACTCGTAATCTGAAGGTCGCAGGTTCGCATCCCCATCGCGCCAAACATGCTCGCCATTTCAGCCGTGGGAGCGTTATAATGTGATGGTCAATCCCACTATTCGTTGGTAAAAGGGTTGGCGGTGGGTGGTGATGACTAGCTGCCTTCCCTCTAGTATTACACTGCTAAATTAGGGACGGCTAGCACAGATAGCCCTCGAGTAGCTTTGTGCGAAATTCAAAAATAAAACATACTTTTAACTAAACTATGAATAGAGAACTCTGTGCGGAAAGCAACGAAACGTAAGTCATTTGATAACTCAAATTTTCTCTTTCTGTTGGTCATAAATAGTACAGTAGTAAACGTTAGAGAAAACCATTGGCAGTTATGAAAGAGGTGTCTGAATTTCTATTCGATAGTTCTTTAGACAAATATGATTGAAGGCTATAAAAGTTTGCCTTTGTTGAGCGATTATAGTGAGTAACTTGCATAAAGTTTCGTACTGTTCAGAGGGGCGGTAAATAAATCGGTTTGGTTTGTTTTGAATTTCGCGCAAAGCTACTCGAGGGCTATCTGCGCTAGCCATCCCTAATTTAGCAGTGTAAGACAAAAGGAAAGGCAGGTAGTCATCACCACCCACCGCTAACTCTTGAGTTACTCTTTTACCAGCGAATAGTTGAATTGATCGTCACATTATAACGCTCTCACGGCTGCAAAGGCGAGCATGTTTGGTGTGACAGGGATGCGAAACCGCCACCCTCGGATTACGAGACGAGCGCCTTATCCATATAACCGTGCCGGACCTAAATACATACATTTTATCCTATAATCTACCCCACAGCAGCAGGTCTGAAGGCTTGTACTGTTGGAAACTGGGTATCGATACCCATGGTGTACATAGCATAGATAGCGTTGTGCTTAATAACAAAGTATAACCCATAAAACTAGAGTCGAATGTGTGACGTGGTTGTATAGGTCGATTTCTGAGTATTTGACTGGGCTGTTCTTATTCCCAATTGCCCCTGCCTTTTGTATAAGTGTACATCATATAACATTTGATCAAGATTTATCATTCTTCCTCAGGGTTTGTCGAATATTGTTGATTTATGAGCTACAAGCAAAATATTGGATTCACTGATGTTTGGAAGACAAGGGAAAGTGCATTGGACTTCCTGTAACGCAGCAAACTCTTACACAGAGTTTTCAATGAGACTAAGGTACACTGTTAATCCCACACATGACTTTTTCCAAGCAAGACTTAAGTTTGCCAGTCGTAACATGAAAAAAAACAAACAAACTGTGATGTACATGCTGAGAAGACTGGATTTCATCATGGTGACATGGTATCACTGTATATAGTATAATTAATGTCGCAAGAAAAGCTTTCTTCCGTGGTTAACTAATTTTTGTGAAACGCTTTTTGCTGTAGTCAAAATAAGATGAGGCGTGCTAAATCAAATCCATAAGAGCAGGCGGTCCAATGAAAGGTCACACTGGAACTATGCCACCCAGGGAATGGTTAAAGAAGAACTCACTATATGTAAATCAATCTGTTGAATAGTCCGAAGTTGATGTCGATGTAACATTCAATGTATCACCAAGGCTCGAACCACGATTAGATTTTATCAGCTCTCTACCTAAAAAAAAATATTCTCTCCTTCCCCCACACATACATTGTTAAGATGGCAAATGATGGTAAAGAACAAGAAGTCATCCCATCCTCGTATTATACACCATGTCATATAACAACAAACAAACACCGAAATTCAGCACTGTGCAAAAGTATTAGGGAAAATTCAAAGATTAGATTCCAGAGTAAAAATGCATCTGAAGACGGCTAGTATGGGTATTAAAACTGTTATTTAAGAAGGTCGAAACCTTCTTAGGTTATCTTCACCTAATTTTTACTTCAAGTGGGTATCTCATCACCTCGAGATTCCTGGATACCTTTAAAGAACAACGGAAAGTAAATCACAAATGTAACATCAAAGTTTTATTAATCTGCATACTTAGTTTAACAGTAACTCAGTAGTTCTTCATTTCAGCAAACAGCTAATATTTTCTGTGTTCCCTCTTTGCTTTAATAACTGCAGACAGTCTTTCAGGCATTGTTGCAACATCTTTAATCAAAGTGTCCTTTAGAAATGTACTTCAAATATGTGTAATAAATTCCTATAAAGTTTAACTTCTGATTTTTAAAGTTTATGATCTATCAAATCCCGGCCTGGCATAGCCAGGTTGTTAGGGCGCTCGATTCGTAATCTAAGGGTCGCAGGTTCGAATCCCTGTCGCACCAAACATGCTCGCCCTTTCAGCAGTGGATGCGTTATAATGTCACGGTCAATCCCACTATTCGTTGGTGAAAGAGTAGCCCAAGAGTTGGCGGTGGGTGGTGATGAGTAGCTGCCTTCCCTCTAGTCCTACACTGCTAAATTAGGAATGCTAGCGCAGATAGTTCTCGTGTAGCTTTGCGTGAAATTCAAAACTAACTCATAACCAAACATATAAAATCCCAGACTTGCTCAAACGGGTTGACATTGGGGTTCGGTTCTGTGAGGGCTATCACATCATTTGAATGATTTCAGCAGTTTCTTTCTTAGCGAAGTAATTTCTACATTGGTTGAATGAATGTTTGGGATTATTATCTTCTTGGTAGTAAACTTCTTTACCAATAATATGCAAAACACTGGGTATACCATAACGGATCAGTATTTAATAGTGCTCGCAATGTTACATTATTTCATCCATTTTAAAAATGTCTCCTGTCGCCTCAGCAGAAAAACAGAACAAAACCATCACATTTCCCTTCTCCATTTATGCTTCAGAATAGGTGTTATGCATTGAAGTTAAGTATATTCCACCTTTCTTCCCGCCGAAGGTACAACCTACTGTTTGAACCAAATATTTTAAACTTGGATTCATCCATCCGTAACGCCCTTTTCTAATCATTAACAGCTCAGTTTTGTAGTTATTAGCAAATTTCAGATTATTGGCAATATTTGGAGATCAAAGTAATAGTTTTTTTTTTCACTACTACACAACCAGTCATTCTAATGTATTGAGTCTTTTTTATCATATAGATCCGGACACCTTTCTATTATATGGTGCACGGTCGCTAATCCTACGCTTGAGATCAGTGTTAGTCTTCCTTCTGTCCTAGAGGCTGCACAAACAAAGATACTTAAGATTAGTATCATTGAGTTTAAGTGTTCTGCTTCTTCCTATTTTAAAATTTATCTATCTCGGTTTCACGTTCTTTGGTGTACTCCAAAGTGTTTGGGGATCATTTCAAGTCTACAACAATTTGTCGGAGAATCCAACCAGCATCACAATAATTTCATGCGAACTCTCTGCTCTACTGACAATTTGCTACGATTTTGGAACCATGGAATGACAATAAACTTAATTACTAGAATCAAACACTGTTTTTTTTTTATCAAGGTTTATTTGTAGAATGCTATTAAATCGATTTCTTCTAGCATATATCAGCATCGTATGCTAATTCCTTGCTAATTTTTCTCTATATAGCTAAGATACTGCATGAGGTACCAAGACAGTTATTTCAGACTATAAATTTTATCCGTATATTCACTCAAAGAAAATCCTTATGACATGCCCTTGATACAAGTATATGGGAATTCTAAAGAATGATAAGTTTTCTCATCCTGGCTCATTCTATTGTCAACGTGGATCATTTGAACATTATCAAATAGTAATGGCATGGAAGGATTAGTCTCAAAAAATGGAAAATATGACAAAATATTCTCTTGTCGTAACAGTTTTGCACAGTATTGTAGATTTGGTGACTAGCCATATTAAGAACAGTATATAAATAAACCTAGAGATTTTATTTTGATAATTATATATAATTTTTTTAAATATTTGTTTAGTGCTTGTAATGGTTCTACTTACGAATTTTTAATTTAATTGTTAATTGGTTTTACTTACTGATATTGTCTTCTTGAAATAGGATTATTTAAGGCACTACAGGATATAGAGCGAGACAACATTGTATACTGTGTTTTTGTTGTATTTTTATTATTTAGAGGCCTGAGGAGGTTTGACGTCAAGTAACGAAAACATGGCTTAACATCTGGAACTTTCTTTAAAATATCTAAACAGTTTGAGCAGTGTAAAACATCATTTAAGTAGAAGTAAAATTATTATTGTTTTGTTTTTTAATTTACAATGAGTCCGAATTCATAGGTTATTATTTGTTTGAATATGTTAGTCAGTTCAGTTTTTGGAATATTTACGCCATACGTTGTACAGAACTCGAGAAATTAGGAATTGAAATAGTGTTATTGGTGTACACAATTATTTGTTTTTGAATTTCGCACAAAGCTACATGAGGGCTACCTGCGTTAGCCACATCTAATTTAGCAGTGTAAGACCAGAGGGGAAAAAGCTACTCATCACCACCCGCCGCCAACTGTAGAGCTACTCTTGTACCAACGAATAGTTGAAATGACCGTAACATTATGACGTCCCAGCGGCTGAAAGGACGAGCATGTTTGAGGAGAAGAGAATTCGAACGAGTCGAGCGTCCTAACCACGTGGCCCTGCCGGGCCTATGATTTTCTGAATATATCTTTAGTTTCTACAGCGTGATTGGTAGTTCACACTACGTTTTTGGTGCACTGTAAATCCTGGAGGGTAAATGGAAGAACATAAGAAAGTAAAATAAACTTTTGACACTTTGTGACGCACCATATGGCATCCAGAGAATTGATCAGTTTAAAACATTGACAGTATATCGTACGCTCACGAAAAAAAAAACAAAAAAACAGCGAGTTATTTTCAAGAACCAACGAATTACGATTTTTAATTATATCTGTAACTTAGTATTCCCTTCAAGAATTTTTCTGAATTTTTCATTTATATTGCTTCGTTTGTTTTGGAATTTCGCACAAAGCTACTCGAGGGCTATCTGTGCTAACCGTCCCTAATTTAGCAGTGTAAGACTAGAGGGAAGGCAGCTAGTCATCACCATCCACCGCTAACTCTTGGGCTACTCTTTTACCAACGAATAGTGGGATTGACCGTCACATTATACACCCCCACGGCTGAGAGGGCGAGCATGTTTAGCGCGACGCGGGCGCGAACCCGCGACCCTCGGATTACGAGTCGCACGCCTTACGCGCTTGGCCATGCCAGGCCTATGGAAGATGGTAACACAGTGTTTGCTTGAACTGTCATTTATGAAATTCTCATTACCGACAACAGTATTAATACATGGGCGATTTTTATTTCACACGAAACGTTTTAGTAGCCACCTGTTATTTGTTTGCTTTTTTTTTCCATGGCTGTACTTTTTTTGAACAGCTGAGCTGTTTTTAGTTTGGATGTAAAGAGGCTAGATGGTTACGGTTTCTCAATATGCACAGAAGAAGCACATGTGCTGATTAGGTTACAGCTTAAACTTGCAGATCGCTGTGAGCTGATTTTGCTGTAGGACAAAAATGGACACAATTGTGTCGTAACAGCTACTGTGTTTGTTAGCGAGTTCCCCGACAAAGGCCGTATTTACAAAATCAACATATTTATGTAATGAAACACTTCCTTGAGGCAAAGAACACTGCAGCTAACATTACTGAACAATTTTGTGATACGCCATAAATTGTTTTGACTATATACGTTTTACCATTGTTCAGTATCCTTCACATATCTCAGGTATTCGTGATACGCTTACAGTATTGCGTGAATGGTGTATTATTTGTACGTCAACTCTCGTAAGTGTCATCATTTGTGTTTCGAACATTTACAGAGTGAATACAAAATGGCGTAGGTTATTTATGGATAAGAGTACTCAAGCACACCTGTATTGCAAAAGTAACTGTTGAGCAAAAATGAAACAATCTTTGTGTTATGATTTTAACACACGAGCAATAACTCCATAACAGTTAGGATGCTGAACGACAACCCAACAGAGAAACATTTTTCTGTTTTACTTCTGAGAAATACACTGAAGTAAGGTGTTTTGTTAGCAAACAAATTTTTGAACTTTGAAAATCGTTTTAAGTATTCATAAAATAACTTCAAATGTACCGATGTTTTTCTTCTTCGTTTTCGAGTGAGATATCTCTTTAACGAATGGTTTCTCGCAGTCGGAGATGCTTTTCATTATGTACGGTTCAAAAGAGAAAAAGATATGTTTTACTGAAATATTTATCACTATTACGATAAAAAAAAAAACAACAAGTTTACCATCTATGTTCAAACATCAAATGCATACGTATTTCTCTTCTGTCTACACATCAAGTTATTCACTTTTATGACCCCCTGATTAGGTTTTACATTGTAAGATACACAGTATTTAAAACTATGTTAATCTGAAGACGTCAACAGTCCTTTAATAACACCATAACCACAAGAAGCGATGCTAATATATCTCTCAACGTATAATCCCTTTACGTATAATGCACCTAGTTTACAATAGAAATTAGTATTTGCGTTAAATAAATTACAAAATATATTATGTTCATCTAACAAAATGTTACATTCTAAAACGTTTGAAATTGGGATAAAATTCCAAATATCAAGGTGTTTGGGCTGTTTTTTTTTAGTAATTCAGCACATGCTCGAAACGCATGAGAATATTTGTGTTAGTTATTACTATTTACTTTATGCGTTCTTTGAAAACAGAGAGAGTACTGAAAACATCACACGGCTGTTTGTAAATGTATATCCCAGTTCTACGTAACCTCACTTGTTTGAAGTATTATTATGTATTTTTGTATAACTTCCGTTTCCTTTTCATTGTTGCACGCTCTGACGTTTGTCCTTTATCTTCGTTTCGTCAGGTATTTTAGGTTTATTATTAACATCCATTCGATCAACCAATGACGAACATCGTGTGCTATTAACGTCTTATACGTCCGCGGGTTTGGTAGTTAAAAAGTAGAGGAGAAACAACAAATCTAAATTCTTATTGTAAGTGTGCTTAATTGAACAGCTGTGTTCTGAACTGAAATACATTTATGTCGTACCTGTGTACTTGGATAAAAATGGGAAAGCAAAACCTTAAGTACTGAAATACCCGGTAAGATTAAAATGAAAACCATGTTATAATGTCATTAAAAATCGCTTTTAAACTTGCATTACTATCTATAGTCCTTTGTTTGTTCTAATATTAAGCTACTTTCTCACGTAGGAATGGGAAATGCTAGCAAAAATATATTCGTAAAGTAAATATCTCTACGCTTAAAGTATCTTTGTGTGACAAGATCCTTCATCTTCAGTTTCTGTTCATCAAAGTTTCTTCAGTCACTTCACTGAAAATGGGGTTAAAGTTCAAATATCAAGGAACTACTTGATCAAAACATCCTATCGCATGGAAGATATTACATTCGAACTATTCAATGGATATAAATTTCCTTATTTGTTCACGGGTCGTGATTCATCCAAAAAAGTAAAAAAATCGCTAATTTAAGTATAATTTAATAATACTTTATTAATTTAATTATTAGGCATACTTTACAAACAGTAAATCGAACGTGATCTCCAACTCGAGACTCTCTGTGGCTTGGCGATAGATTTGAGGGTTTATGAAGCTGAAAAAATGGGGCTCGGTTTCTGTGTAAATACCTCATTTTATACCTTTGCATGAAGGAATAAATATTTACCCCAATAACATTGATTTCATCGTAATGATATCTCGTCTTATTGTTTTTTTCAGAAACTGTATTACGTTGGTATATTTATTATTTTACAATATGCTTTAAAACATCTCTGTTAAAACGCACGTACTCGTATACCCTACTTTATAAAATGTAAAATTATTTACCCACGATATCGTTGGAAATAGTGGTTTAGGTATGAAGGTGGAATTATCCAAGAAAAAATATCAAAATTTATTTAGTAATTTTATTATAACTTTTTATTCGATCCACTACGACGACATAGTTGCAAATTAATGTGAATAAACACGTAAGTTTAAGAACATCAGCAGACGTAGTCGTTGGTTCAAATAATCTGAAGACTTTATTTAATAAAGTTGATGACGATAAATTAGAAAACGAGAAATAATTATACAACTGTTTTTCTCGGAGCAAAATATCTTTTATTGAAATTACAGGGAATACTTTTACTTCCTCCAATGTCACTAGGTGGACTCAACAGGTAGCCCGACGTGGCTTTGCAATAAGAAAAACACACCAAACAAAACGTTCGTTCTCTTTGCGTGTAGTAACTTGTAATCAACAGCTGTTTTAATCTGTAGATGTATTGTTTCATGACCGGGGCTTGAATGAGAGAGAAAAGGTAAAAATTAGAAAAAACACATTCATAAACAGCAACATAGCACGTTTCAGTAAGTTGTTTTTGCTACGTACGTATGTTATGAAAACAAATTTTAAAAAAGTGAATTTGATAAATATTTAGTTATTATCTTTAATCCATCTTATTCAACAACAACAAAAAACAAACTGTTTACCAATACTTCTGAAACTGATGTGACACCTCATTATAAAAGAGGATGATGTGAAACGTGGTAGGAAAACATTTTGTATATTGTTTTTTCTCTTGTCTGTTTTTCTTAAAGTTAAAGTTTATCGTAAGTAGTTATATCAGCGTGTGTATTTGTACGTATGTGTATATTTATATGAATTCTATCGTCTTTGTGGAGGCAAAGTGTATTACAGAGAAGGAAAAATGGACGCTACCTAAAATATTTGGAAAACATTATATTGTGACTTTAATAATTTGCGGGAAACTGAACGTAGCAACTGTAAAAATTTTGTTTTTCATTTATACATTAAATATACTTCTAACTTAAGCATTCTTTAAATATTTTACAGCTGAAAATATGTGTACATTTCTCAATACATCGAAAATGCGGATATTTCTTCTCTTATGTGGCATTAGCTGTTTCGTGTTTCTGTGGACGTTGCACTTTCTCACATCAAGGTTTGTGGAAGTGAAATTCAACCACGTTTTTGAAGACTCGAATTTTGTTCGTGTTTTCCAGCATAAAGCTAGACAGTTTTTCACGAAACGTTTACACCACGGCGACAAAGAAAAGCATGCTGTTTGTCCAACTGTTTCAACTGAAATTGAAGTTGTGAAGCAATCCCGTAAAGTTGTAATTCCTGAAGGAAACTTGAAAAAGGGAAATAATTACAAAATTATTTTTCTCTGGACAAAATATTTCAGTTCAAATTACAGTGAAGATTTTTACTTCTTTCGTCCTGGAAACGAAACATTCGTTCGCTATGGTTGTAGTAACCTGTGTGAAGTAACTCGGGAGAAACGGTTGCTTTCATCTGTTGATGCTGTACTGTTTCACGCCCGGGATTTGAACATGAAAGACCTACCAAAAATTAGAGAACCTCATCAAAGATGGATTTTGTATGGACTAGAATCACCCAGTTTAACCAATCTTCCATGGAAGAGTATTAATGGGTTATTTAACTGGACAATGACGTATAGAGAAAACTCGGATATTCAAGCGAGGTATGGTTATACATGCAAAAAACAATCCTTGGGAAAAAATGAAATTCGAGATTATTTCAAAATAAAATCTAGAGAGGTTGTTTGGTTTGTTAGTAACTGTCACACGTCAAGCAAGAGAGAGAAATATGTTCGTGAATTAGCAAAGTTTATTCCTGTGGACATTTATGGAAACTGTGGAAAAAAAAAGTGTATACCCTCTCAGTCGTCTAGATGCTATGAGAACATCCTAAACAAATACAAGTTTTATTTATCGTTTGAAAATTCCATATGTAAAGATTACATAACCGAGAAGTTCTTCAATATTCTAAATTATGATATAGTTCCAATAACATTCGGTGGAGCAAAATACGAACATTTTATTCCTACAAATTCGTTCATCAATGCATTAAATTTTCCAGACCCCAGAGACCTCGCCAAGCTATTGAAGAAGATTGGTTCCAACGGAACTCTGTATAATGAATTCTTTCGGTGGAAAACGAATTATAAAGTGTATTTACACCGCTGGATGTGTGAACTGTGTGAAAAACTTCACGAAGATACAACGCCTACTGTCCGATATAACCTCAAAGAATGGTTTGTGAAAGAAGCTAATTGTTTATCATGGAATTACACGAGTAAAACGTTTCTGCCATTAAAGTTGTGAATGTTAGCTTTAGAAATGTTCAATATTTTATCTAGTTTGTTAGACGCACTCAGACGAACTTTTATATAAAAATTGCGTTGAATTTGTATCGTGTTTGTTACCATTTTACATACAATGCGTTGTTGTAAATATAATGTTTTGTTTGGTATCAGAAATAAGTAAATGAAAGTTGATTCATGACAGATTGAGATAGGTTGGATTTGTTAATGTTTCCATATATATTGATGGATGTCTATTATAAAGAGAAAGCTTTAACTGACATCTGCCAAATTTAAATAGTGTTTAATAGGTGAAAATACTCTTTTTACAGACGCCGTACAAGGAAAACCTTGACACATTGTTAATATTCTATAACCTTAGCTTTAAGCGCATAACAACACCAGAATACAATTTGAAACGTGACTTGCTAACAGCTTAGACTTGCGGACTGGGAAGAGCACAGACAAAACCATAGAAGCGACACTAAACGTAAATGAGCATTTGTTTTTGGATATATTGAAATTTCTGGTAGCTTTTCGAATTCGAAAACGCCGGACTAACAAGGCTTTCTCTGTGTGAATGTTTTTTTTTTTTCTTTATACACTTGCACTTGGTTGGAAAAAAAACATACATCTCGGGGTTAACTGTTATAATGTTTGTTTACTTATTTAGATGCAAATATTTTCTCGGTTGTCTTGTTTGTTCTTGTTTAAATTTAATCGTTATTCTACTGAACAAACTAATATTTAAAGCTAGAAAGGACAGCTAGTCAACATCACACGCTGCTAACCCTGCGGATTTATTAACGAATAGTGAGATTGACTATCACTTTATAACAGCCCCACGGCTAAAAGGCCAAGCATTTTCGGGGAATGATTGCTATCTCGCCTCAGGTATATTACGAGTCAAGCGCTCTAACCAACAGGTCGTGCGACACGGTATATCTGCGGACTTGCACAGTAAAAACCGGGTTTCGATACGCGTGGTGGGCAGAGCACAGATAGCCCATTGTGTAGCTTTGTGCTGGCCCGGCATGGCCGGGTGGGTTAAGGCATGCGAATCGTAATCCGAGGGTCGCGGGTTCGAATCCCCGTCGCACCAAACATGATCGCCCTTTCAGCCGTGGAATGTTATAATGTGACGGTCAATCCCACTATTCGTTGGTAAAAGGGTAGCCCAAGAGTTGGCGGTGGGTGGTGATGACTATCTGCCTTCCCTCTAGTCTTACACTGCTAAATTAGGAACGGCTAGCGCAAATAGCACTCGAGTAGCTTTGAGCGAAATTCAAAAACAGAGAAACTTAAGGAAGGCTTCCCGGATCGACATTTCAAGTCGAACTGTGGGTTCATGGTGGATTCTGGTCCAACTTTCACCTTGGCATTCAGGTTTGGTGGCATCGATCATGGTCAGTCCCCCTCAAAACGATAGGAAAGTAATTACTACCCACTGGGTCAATCCTCCAAGAGAAGCGAGAGAAAAGTGCAGGGGAGCAGCAGTGAATGATTGACTAAAGTGCGCGAAAATAAGAACCAGTATTGAAGAAATAAAGGAAGTGATGCGAGGGCATACATTCTACAGAACGACCATGCTCATCAATATCAGTATTAACACAGAAGAGATTGTATCGATTAAAGTCTTTCAGGATTAAACAGATACCAGCCACCCTCCTCTCCTTCACAGGCCATCACGTACAGAAAACACATAAATAGATGTTTATATCAGATGTTTATATCCCAGAAGTATAATAAAATAAAGACACAGAACCTTTCCTGTTAGATCCCTCTTACTACATACAGGAATCCATCTTGATGGGTTGTCTAAAAGTGGAAACATAAATTTCTTTAGTCTTAAATATATTTGAAGTCACTAAGCGAACTGAAGTGACATTGCCCGTTAAATTACATTAAAGTTGATAATATTAAAGGTATCATAAGTACTCTTACTCTTCTGTAACCTGTTTTAGTTTCTAAATTATCCATCTCTGAATATAAGTGTGCAATACTAACATTGGTTCAAAGTATTAGAATACCCCATCAGAGGTAAAATTAAATATTATAACACATCTGTTATTTTCGCAGCGTCACTTTCAGAAAAATAAAAAGTATTCTCAGTTCCTAATAAGTCATTTTATCAATTATTTCCTTGTCATTCAGCTTCAAAACAACAGAATACCTAACGCTCGTCAACAATAGGTCAACAAAAGAACCACAGGAGAATAAAACTCAGCTCTCATCAGTAATGGGATCTTAAATTTTCTGTTGTTTGTAGACTCTTTATACTGATCTTAATTATTTTCAATGGGGAAAAACCATCTCTTGCGATATATTCAAGTAATTGAAAATGCTAAAACATGCTTGTTAGGGGGACTTAACGAATCATAAAGTTTGGCGTACAACTTCCTAAAAACTAAAATGCAAATAACAGATATATTTTACGTTTATCGCACTTTTCGCAAAAAGGCCTCTGTTGATTTATTTGGTGAAGTCTTCGGTTGCTGGGCAGCTATTTGTTGCTACACACACACGTGCTGACCTTTCATAGTGCATGCAAATCCTTTTAAGATTATTGATTTTATACATCAGAGGTTAATAGGTACATAGTTTCATTGTAAAATAAGTTTTAGAGTGGTAGGTTGAAACATAAAAGTAGTATCACAGGACGACAAGAAAGAAGAATAATAGCACATTAGAAAAAACACGGATTACAAAAATAAAATATTCCAGAGACTGGTTTGATTTGTAGTAATACAGTAAAATTGTAAAAAATAAAATACATAACTTGTGCAAAATAACAGTCTACCGTGAAACACATTTACCTGTAAAACAGTAAGTTTACACAAACCACGCGGTAAGTTTCAAAGCTCGAGAGTCATAAATTAAGCACATACAAAGAATAAGTGACAAACATAATGCTGCCCTTGTTATCAGTAGCACAAGGGGAATCGGTATGTCGAATGGAAGTGATGCATGCTAGAAAACCTTGGGCTTTATCAATCTGAAGACTGACAATAGAATTACTTTAGGTTTTATTGCAACTCTAACATTACATTTTACAAAGAAGGAGTGGAAATTACTGTTTTGTTTCGTAATCAAAGACAATGATAACGTTGACTTTATTTAGGTGCGGTACTCCTATTCTAATATTAAATGTTATTAACCAACCTAAGAAACCTTATTTTTCATAAATAAAGATATATAAATATCACAACATCTCGAGGACTCGGAAAACTTTAATTACAAAGATACACAGAAGAGCGTTTTATAAAACGACTGTAACACCTGTTATTAACAATCACAATGGCCGATCTTTCCAACCTGTAAAAAATGGCTCGAGTCTCCTAAATGCATGGGTGTTTCAAATTTTTTCCAAGTCGTGACTGTACATTCTGTAATATTTTGTTCGAAATAAGTTATAATTCGATATTTTTGAATCGTTTCTCCAACTGGTAATTAGTAAAGTCACGAAACCTTTCAGTCAAAACATTTACGTTATCTTGAAATAAATACATTTGTTGTGACAATAGTATATCAAATGAGCCGTCTACCGTACAGGTAAAATACAAGGCAATATAGGTGTTTGAAATAATCTGTCGGGCGAACTGTGTAATATACAGATAAATGGATATATGGAACAGTCTCCAAGGCAAACTGTGTACTATACGGACGTCATATGTGGCGAAACAGATGTCTGGAACAGTCTAAGGCAAACCCTGCACTACACGAATATAATACAAGATATCTACTACTGATAGGAGCGCCACCAATACAATCAATTACTCTGTCCATATGACTTTCTCAGAGATCTGTTGCTGCCATTTCGTGATGGTAGCTTTCAGTTGAAGACTGAGTGCCGAAAATTGGAGATATAGTTATGCTCAGAAAACTAAACGACTAGTAAACAGCAGAATCCTTGGTGGCCAGGTGGAATGAAAATTCAGTTCTTACTATTGAAAAAAAAACCTATGTGAATGTAAATGATATTTCACGTCCTGTACTGATTCACCAATGTGATTTAATGTTATACACTAATCACAATCTTGCGTTTCCAGCAATTAGAAACACAATAATGGCTTTGTCTTTCACGCTGAGTGTTATTTCTAGAAACCAATGAAATATAGTTTCCACAATTCTTACGTTGGAATTGGCTTACTAAAAACAACCGGCTATATTTATTGGCCAGAGTTTTCTAGTACACTTCATAGTTTTGAATCCCCCCTTCTCCTGCGGGAAGTCGACTGAACGCCATTCGTTATTATTTACTAATTAGGTTTTTACAGAAACTGTATCTTCTTGGTGGCGAGAGATTTCAAATAATAACTAAAGAAAAAAAAAAGGCTTCCCATATAACTTTGTAACTTTCCGCTGTAGCTCAGTGGCGCTGCACACACACAGTTCTTGCTTGTTTAGAATTAAGCATAAAGCTTTGACATTATATGGAGGTACGGCATTTTGCATAAATTCTATTCATTTAGGTTGCGTGGCCCATTTTAAGTTGTAATTATTTACTCTACAGGCAATTCCAAGTCTGTGTGGATTCAACTCTTTCCTGTCCTTTTACACAGGAACTACTTTCTACTTTTGCAAATTGGCTCTGTGATGACAACTTGCACATCTCTTGTTGGTTGTTGGGCATGAATTTTATGGAAGAGCAGTTTCAGACGACCCTCAATCGCTTGTTGAAGTACACCACAGCAAAAGTTTTGGCTTTTCTTTTTCCAAAAATCTTTCCATGCATTTTTGCCACCAGTAGGGTCTATACCCCAATTCCAGGATCTGTTTCAGTGATATTGTTCTTCCTGTGCTCCTTAAGGCAGAGTTTTGGGACTGATCTTTTACTGCAAACTTATTTTTTTTCTCACATAAAGAAGCTACGTGTAAAACGTTCTAGGACATAAAAATATTTTGTCTTCTCTCTTGCACCTATTTTTGAATGGATCAATGTTCTATGCTCAAGATCTATTGTGACCTCATTTGATGAAACTGACTTACAGGTCTTTAGTCTACGGTTCTACTAGAAGCTAGAACCTATTCACAATTTAGGGCTTTGGCTCTGCACGTGAATTTCCTCACTTTTCCGGTCTACAGTTTGTACGGTGAATCTCATAAACTTTATCTTCACCACAGCCATTTGAAACTTTCTTCGCATATGCTTCTAAACTTCAATCCTTACCATAGCGTCCCACATGGGGTTGTGACTTCCTTCCTCAGCAGGCTATGATCTTTCAGAATAGACAGCCTGACATTCTTCGTTTTGACCTTCTTGTCCGGACGCAGCTGGCTGAATTGGGTCTGTCCTTGGATATCGTTGTTGTTTCCACTGATCAACCAATCTCACCATGGCTTATTACAATCCCCACATGTGACCTTTCTTTGAGTCATATGAGTAATGGGGATACTCTTGATTGGAAGTACCATTTTCTATTTGTCAAACATATTTTGAACCATCCTTATGTTCCCGTTTATAGAGAGAGAGTTCGAAATCAGGTGAAGTTGTGGGCTCTGCCATGGTTTGTTGTGGCTCAGTGATTGCTCATAAGGTCTCCTCTACAGTTTCTGTGTTTACTGCCAAACTGTGTGCCATTCGTCTTGCACTGGATCATGCAGAAGCTATAAATACAGTTGTTGTGCAATTTACTCTCTCAACTCTCTATTGGCCCTGGAATCGTTTCATGTTATTTCTCACCCTCTTCTTGTTGATATTCAACGATCGTCAAACCATTTTACTTTATCCTTCATTAGTATCTAGTTTTTCTGAATTTCAGGCCACGTCAGTGTCCACGGAAACGAGCTCACTGATGCTGCAGTTATGTCCATCTGCTCTGATACTGTCACAGTCGTGCCGATCCCGTATATGGTCTATGGTCCAGCATTCATAGCTCGACTCCATGCCAGTTGGCAGTCGACTTTGAGTGATCATCGTGACAGAAAGCTTTTTCAGATCAAACTTTCTCTTGTTCTTTGGCTGTCTTGTTTCTATAAGGATCGAAGGAGGAAGTTGTCCTGGTTAGGCCACGCATTGATTACACTTTTTAACTCGTCGTTTTCTGTTAGCTGGAACTTATCCACCTATGTGTAGCCTTTGTGACACTCAAGTCACGATGGTCCACGTTTTACTGTCGTGCCGTCGTTACGATGGTGACACTGAACAACTTAACTGTGTATTTAAATTTTTACAAGCCATTGGCTTTTTAAAATTATGTACGAGGTTTTTATCTGACCTTTGCACGTTATTTAGTTTCAACTATATTTATTTTCACATGTTATGGACGTTTTCTTTTACGTTTTCACCTGTTGTATGGCGCAGATAGCCTAGTTGTTTTGCGCCAGAAAACAACAACCAACTAACTTTTCGACGTGTACTCTTTCATGTCAGTTTCACTATTATGTGTTCATACACCCTGCTGCAACATTTCTATACAGTATGCAGAGACTAACCTACATGTAGCTGTTTCTGTTACTGATTCTATAATCTGTTAAAGATAAATCTTAAACAAAATGTTTGTTTGCAGACTTTTGTAAGCCTTTAGCGGTAGAAACTAAAAGTCATACTTTTAAAATTCTTAACGTGGGGAGTTCAATTTTCAAGCAAATTTAAATGTTAAAGAAGGAATAAATAATTATAATGATATAAAATCAATAAAAAACTTCTGAAACAATCAATTTACCTTTTTTTCTTCTTCTTGTAAAACTTTCACAAGCCTGGCGTGGCCCGGTGGTTAGGGCGTACGACTTGCAGTCTGAAGGTCAAGGGTTAGGGTACTTGACTCACGATATGCCAGTTATTTCACGGTTAGTTCCTGTAGTGTAATGACATCAAGTTATATCATGGGAGGCTCCTGTAACGTAATGGCATCAAGTTATTTCATGGGAGACTTCTGTAGCGTAATGACATCAAATTATTTCATGGGAGGCTCCTGTAGCGTAATGACATCAAATTATTTCATGGGTAACTTCTGTCATTTGAGCGCATCCATTAAATTCATGGTTTAATCTTGTCATGTAATCACATGAAGTTACCTCGTGGGTAACTCCTCCTGTGTAATGACATCAAGCTAACTCATGGGTAAATCCTTCATTAATCACATCAAATACCAGTATGCTTAAATCATATTTTTCTAAGTCTCTCTCCATATCCATTGTACCATTAGGACCTTTATACTTCTAGACCTATGAGCCCTAAAATGATTTAAAACAAGACTTGCGTATATACGGTGTATTAATTTTCTATATGGTTCCATTAATTTGAACCCTAAAATGGTTTAAAGCTACAAAAAGTGATTCATGGGAATTTCGTATATGTATAGTGTATCATTTCTACTATGCAGTTTTATTTATGTTTGCAAGCAACAGCCTGAAAGAGTAAATCAATAATGAAATCTCTTTGATAACATTCGTACAGGAATATTGTGCAAGACCACATGTTCTTTCTAACGCATATTATCAGGTTTCCTGTACTTTATTATTAGAAATCTAACTCACGTCACTGGTTTAATAAAGTAGAAAGATCCAGAGAGAGAACTAGCAAGGAAAATCACGAGCCATATAAAGTGATTCTATTGAAATTCTGATACTAATTGATGTTAAAATAAAAATAATTATGCTGAGAATATAAATATGACAAAGCGACAGGCCAATACTTAGTTAACTATGTCACTACATTACTTCGTTAAAAAACATGTTATTTAAAAATATGCTTACAGGTGTTTTAAACTTTCGAAATAATCATCATCGCAAACTAAAAACGTTATAAAAACCATCAAATATACTAAGCTAACTAAGAGGTCCGCAAGGTCCTAATCTAGGTTAAAGTTTAAAATGAAATGCAACGTACTGTTTAATTTTACATTCATTAGAAAAGGTATATAACGTGGGAAGCTGATAGTATGTGCTTGTCGGTTCTCTGACACCGAGTAAATGTTTGCTTTAGTTACAGACATAACCAAGCATTGTCTTAATTATTACCGTAAAATAAAACCATTAAAAATACATCAAGATATTATTTTGTTTATTCTTACAAATGGTCACTGATTAACTTTGTTCGTACACAGTTTTCCTCTTGCTATATGATATAAAGAAAAGTAGTTCGTCTTTTGTGTTTTCAGTTATTATTGGGAAAATCTGATATCTGGTAAGCCAATAGCAAAATGTATATTATAATTACTACTTTGTGTGTTTTTCTTATAGCAAAGCCACAGAGGTTATCTGCTGAGCCCACCGAGGGGAATCGAATCCCTGATTTTAGCGTTGTAAATCCGTAGACATACCGCTGTACTAGCGGGGTGTACTGCTTTCCGAACGTGTGTGTTTGTTTTTTCAATTAATCAAACAATGAGAACAATAGGTGATCTCGTGAAGAGCGCGCGCGTGTGTGTGTGTTTTCTTACAGCAAAGCCATATCAGGCTATTTGCTGAGTTCACCGAAGGGAAAGATCTCCTGAAGATTGTTTGTTTGTTTGTTTTGGAATTTCGCACAAAGCTACACGAGGGCTATCTGTGCTAGCCGTCCCTAATTTAGCAGTGTAAGACTAGAGGGAAGGCAGCTAGTCATCACCATCCACCGCCAACCCTTGGGCTACTCTTTTACCAAAAAATAGTGAGATTTACTGTTACATTGTAACTGTCCCCTAGACTGTAAAGCACGTTTGGTGTGACAGGGATTCGAACCCGCGACCGTCATATTACGAGTCCGAGAGCCTTAACAACCTGGCCGATCTTGGATAAAACTTGAGTTAATTATGATTTATAGAATGACACTCCAAGATTTCATTAATATTTTAAAAATACTCATATTTTCATTTTAGCTTTTTTAATGTTTCAACACAAAGGTACACAGGGAGCGATCTGTGCTCTTCTCATTGGGGGATACTAAACCCGATTTTTAGAGTTATAACCATCAGACTTACGGTTGAGCCACCCATGTGTTTGTGTAGGGGGGTGTTAGAGCAGTTATATTCCATTAAATCTTATGTTATTGTACAAACAAGGATATCGTTTTCATAAAATGGTTGTTAGTGTTATGTGTATTTTGCTCACCCGCAACGATTTTTCATTTCCACTTTATCCATTAAAACTAGGCTCAAATACTTGTCTGTTGCACTTGCGAAACTCATTTAATTGCTTAACTTTCTTTAGGCAATCCATCACAATATTGAATAAAACTTACCGATGATTTGATCAAACTGCATCCATCCAGATTTTTAGATTGTTCAAGTAACCATGGCGACGAACGTCAACAAAACGATAAACAGCTTAAACAAAATGAATGTTACTCATGTATTGTTTAATTCTTTAAAGGACTGCAGAAAGTGCGAACTATGTCCTCATTTTTGTTTGAATATATGGTAGAAACTAACTGTGTTATTTCCTTTTTCGAGCTGCTAACACAGAATTTTAACAGGTCAAATTGTTCGGGTTGTTTAGGCTTCCTGAAGGTTTGCGCTAGCAGTATGAAACGTTGCCCAAAACTCCTAGTTGTACGCAGTCTATTAATACAAAACCTGTAAAAACTCCTAGTTGTACGCAGTCTATTAATACAAAACCTGTACCTGCTTCTTTGTCCTTTTGTTTTTATAACAATTGTATCTTTGAGTAAAAATTTAAAAAAATCGATTGTTTGCAAAAACGCTTCGTATTGATAATTATGGTTTACTGTATTTTAAATTCTAAAATATAGAACTGTTTTGTACAAAAAAAAGTAAAAAAAAACATATTCACTCTGAATGTCGAAAGAAGTGAGCGCTGATATAGCCGCTATCATTCCGCTACCGGTAAGGTAGTTATGAAATGAATTGTGCTCCAGTTCGCGTTCATTCTTTACGCTGTAACGCGCGGTTGAACACTTTACGGGACAACTAGTTGTTTTTAACAGCTGTTGTAATTCTCACTTTGTTCACTACGATATTTGACATCATTGGGAAGATTATTTTTTAAAGATAGTCAATGTTTCGATGGGGTGCTTATGGGTCTCGACTCCCAATCTGCGGATCCAAATTTCTTCCCCGAACAAATTTGTCGTTTCGTTCATGGGGATGTTATAATGTTCGGTCAATCCCCCTATTCGTTGGTAAAGAGTAGTCCAAGAGTTGGCGGTGGGTGGTGTTGACAAGCTTCAGTTACCTTTAGTCTAACGTGTAATAATTGGTCCGGCATGGCCAGATGGTTAAAGATACTCACCCTTTTAGCCGTGGGTCACGTTATAATGTGACTGTCAATCCCACTAGTCGTTGATAAGAGAGTAGTCCAAGAGTTGGCGATGGGTTGTGATCACTAGCTGTCTTCTTTCTAGTCTTACACTGCTAAATTAGGGACAGTTAGTGCAGATAATCTTCTAGTTGCTTTGCGCGAAACTCGAAAATAAACAACCCAAAAACTAACGTTGTACAAACATAAAACAAGGTAATCATTGAAATGCATCACTATATCTTTATTGTTTGATCAATTTTTATGGATAACTCTTTTCTAACTCCATCGATTTGTTGCATGTAATGAAAGAAAAAGACCCATATCTAATTGTGACACAAGTTTAATCTAACTTCGGTCGAGCTTTACCAAAGATCAGCGTGTCCGGACTTTGAAATCCACGAATTCATGATTAGTGGTTCGTTACTACAAAAAACTTGATCTACACTTTGGAACCTCGGTTACTCTATAAGAGTAAGGGTCAAATACTACAACTCTCCTAATCAAGAGTAGCTGTGAATTAGAGTAGTTACTGAGTTACTTCGTTGTCTTCCCCTTGGTCCAGGAGTTCTCAGTTTCTTTTGTCTTCGGATCGCTTTGGCAGGGCAACAGACGCAACGCACTACCTAACGATCTCACCCCACATGTCATTTTATCGTATGGACGTGTCATTGTGGGCCAGTGACTTGCAGTTAATATCAGCTCGCGGACCACCAATGGTCAGCAGACCAGACTAGTTTATCAGTTCGAAATCAGGAACGGCTATGTGCAATTAATTCTTGTGAAACGTTGCTCAGAAATCTGAAACAAGCAAGTAGTTTCGAATCACATATTAATGTATCGTTTTTTGCTGCAGTCTTTCATATGTTGTTTTACTTCACCACTTTAATGAAGAAATTTTCGCGTTAGATAGTGATCATCAGGTATAAAGATGAAGTTTATTAGATTTTTACCTGTCCCAGGAATCCTCGGCCATAGCTCACACTAGAAAGTTGTTAACCTTTCTTTTACTTTCCTATACACACACATACAAACATAAACACACTCGTAACACGGTTAAACTAAAGTTTTTTGTTATAGTATTCTAAGCCTTATTCGAGAGTTGCTAGCGTACATGCATAATTGGCCTAGTATTTGTTTGTGACTTAACTTCTGTTATCTTTACGAATTTCGTAAAAAAACAAACTCTTATGGATTACTTGAGAGTTGCTGGCACATAATTGTATATATTCCTGTTGCATTTCGCCCATTAAAATGAGGTTTATGGTAACTAATTGTGATACATAACTGTGTATATTCTTGTTGTATTTCGTTCATTAAATCAATTGGGGTTTATAGTAGCCAATGCTAACACAAAACTGTATATATTCTGTTGTATTTCATTCACTAACAATACTTGGGTTAATAGTAAGTAGTTCATGATGACGCATGACTCCTGTTGTATTTCGTTCTTTAACAGAATGGGGTTACCAGTAAATAATGGTGACACAAAAGTATGTGTATTTCTATTATATTTCTTTCATTAACACAATGGGGTTTATTGTAACTGATGGTGACACATAACTGTGTGTATTTTTGTTGTATTTCGTTCTTTAACAGAATGGGGGGTTACAGTAACTTATCTAAACAAATGTTTTGGACTTACGTTAAGGATTAATTTGTAAGTAGGAAGGGTCCGGGTTACTGACATTTTTTATATATAAGTTATACCCAGAGAGTTTCTTTCGAAGTGTTTTCATCATATTTTAACTTATAAGCTTCTCTGATGGCTACCATTACGGCATTTTCACCTAATTGTTTGTGAACAAGACCAGATTAAAGATTTAGTGGGGCCATAGGCACAGGTAATATTTAGAAATACTAATAACTCACTCTTACCTCTATTATGTTGGTCTTACATATGAGTTAATCTGGTACTATTTGTACATATATGTCCAGTCAATGATTATTTTGAATAAAAGAAACTTTGTCTGTGGTAATTATTGGTTGCATCACATGGGTCACTAGGACACACGACATGTTTAACAGACCCCTCATTAACTCTAGAATTATTGTAACTTATAATATAGTTACCAACGTTAAATGACTGAAACACTCTCTCCTGATATATGCGGGGGAAAAGTGCGTGTCTTAAATTCATATATTTTTCAGCCATTGGATTATTCTAACATGACATGTTTCTAAAACACTTTTATAATTACTTTTATATCATACAGGGTCGTTAAGTTTGCTAAAGAGACATCTTGCAACAATCATTTCAATACAATATGGACATTTTCTACTTGACCACTGAATTCCTAATATCGACTAAAGAACACCAAGTGGTCGTTATTACATTTTTTTTTTTTATTACGAAGCACAAATCTTCCTTAAGCGCTATCTGTACTTTGCACAACACGGAAGCTCAAATCCGGTTTATTGCAGTATAAGTCCACAGACATACCGCTGTGCCGCTGGGAGTCAATACGTTTGTTTTAACCTGCAGTAATCCCACACCGATCTTCTGTAAGTCAAATAAATTCATAAGTAAATATTTCGCAGTCACCCATCGTATTCATTTGAGTAAGCTTGTGTGATTTAACGACTATTTTATTTTATTTCGTAAACGTAATTTGAAACCTTTGTTTATAAATATTACAACTCAATATAAGAACGTGGCATATCTATTAAAAAGTAAAAACGCCGTATTTAAACAACCAGACACGAACAGAGCGTTTTAAGCCTCAAGCAATCTCCCGTTACGTGGAATTTTTGTTTCTTGTTGTTATATAACTTCCTCTGTCTGGGTAAGCTAATTGTACCTTACAACACAGAACCTTCTTCCATTCGTTACTGTATTGAGCTTGTAGTAAGGTTTTCTTTGTTTGTCATTCTCCCGAGTGTTAAATGAATAACTTTATTTTATCTCAAGTTATCTGATATCTTTTCTTGAAAGATAATGTTTATGGAATTCAAACAAATATAATTTAATTAACACACAAACACTTTTCAACTCACAAAGATGGGAACTGAAAGGAACGTTTATAGGAATCCTAAAAAAAAATGAAACCTGCAGATTTACATGAATGTTTAAAACAATCACCAGTATGTGTAATCCTTCCATTTCTTGATCAACCAGCGCCAAACTTGACAGAGGATGACATGAGGAATGTAATGGGGTGCTGGGCACCCACTAATTTCGGAAAACCTATCAATGTTGTATATCCGTTAGCATTACCATGAACTATGTAACCATTGTTGTAAGAATTCTGGAAAACAGTATGTTTTCAGTATTAGTGCCTTCATGTGTTTTTATTGCATTTTTAATGTTTTTTATGTTAACAAAAAATAGAAACACCGTTTCATATCTCATGTTACAAACAAATTTTATTTGTGTGTGTGTAAGTGTGTTGTATAATTATTGTTCTGGCCAAACATGTTTATATTTTATTTGCAGCTGTTTTCAAAGATGCATTTAATTAGTGAATAATCGAACTATTTTATGTTGCACCATAGCAAGGCTTCAACCAATATCTGTGCAAAAATAAAAGGAAACACTTGATTATCAACAAACAGATAATGCATTATCAACAAACAGATAATATATTATCAACAAACAGATAATGTATTATCAACAAACAGATAATGCATTATCAACAAACAGATAATATATTATCAACAAACAGATAATGTATTATCAACAAACAGATAATGTATTATCAACAAATAGATAATGTATTATCAACAAACAGATAATGTATTATCAACAAACAGATAATGTATTATCAACAAACAGATAATGCATTATCAACAAACAGATAATATATTATCAACAAACAGATAATGTATTATCAACAAACGGATAATGTATTATCAACAAATAGATAATGTATTATCAACAAACAGATAATATATTATCAACAAACAGATAATATATTATCAACAAACAGATAATGTATTATCAACAAATAGATAATGTATTATCAACAAATAGATAATGTATTATCAACAAACAGATAATGTATTATCAACAAATAGATAATGTATTATCAACAAACAGATAATGTATTTTCATGAGTTGGTGGATTCTTAATAAAAATAAAATTAATAGTTGGAATGGGCCGAAAAATTACAAAACAAATCAACAAGTATGTATCTGTGCAGAAATGAAAATATAAATTTTATATATGTTTTTCAAGAAATACACCACATAAATAAATATATTAATTCTAAAACATGTCTGTGTTTAAGTTATTGAATACAATTAAAATCGTAATATAAAATTAATTTAAAATTTTTGTCGGAATATTTTTTTAAAAAATGGCAACAAAATATAAAAATCTAGGTGACACTGTATTCATACATCAGACAATCATTTGTAATTAAGTTACATTTTTGAGAAAACGTATCATACACGCAATGAAACTTTATTGTTTAACATTTAGAAATAAGAAAAGAATTAGTCACGTAAATGTTTCCGGACATATAATATTTATGGAGATTATAAGCTTTTTTTTTAAATTGACATTTAGTAGCCTAAACTGAGTGTGTGATTGTGGCATTGCGCTAAATTTATTAGTTGGTATTATACAGTAGACCAGTTGTTTGATAATACTATTACACATTTATTTACTTTAGGTAGTTGAACTGAGAATTGAAAAGTGCATGAAAGTCCAATAAACATTATATACCCACCAGCATTATAAGAGGCCTAACTGTGTATCTTTGATTTGCTGATCCAAGCTGTGCAGATAAGTATTTAATAGGCGAAACTGCAGTCCGCATCAGAGGTTGGGGCATCGCTGTTGGTCTTGTTTCTCAACCATTGGTAAGCGAAATGTCACAACCATTTTGTCGGTTCGAGGAATTTCACGAAAACAAATAAAAAAAACAAAATCTGACAGTTAAGATCATAATATTCTTTCGTTGTCCCTGCTTGTCAGCATGTCCACGACTGATTGTAAAAGAGGCACGCTGATATTCGATATTTAACAGGTTGAAAACACTGATGTATAACTCGCAGTACTCTGCAACAACCAGATTAATTTGCAATGCTATATTGTAACCCATTAGTAACTTGTAGTGTTCTTTTGTGGATTACTAAACCACCTGTGAAACACGAGTAACTTCCAGTGTTTTATAGCAATCCACGAGTATCTTAAAGTTTTCTGTAGTAACTTACGAGTAACATGCAGCGCTCTGTAGCAATTTACGAGTAATTTGCAATTATCTGTAGTAATTCTCAAGAAACGTGCAATGCTCTATAGTAAAAGACTAGAAAATTGCAATGCTATGTAGAAACCCATAAATAACTTACAGCTTTTTTTATAATAACAGCCAATAATAGAAATATAAAATCGATGCACATAGCTAAGCCTAGTTGTTTGATACTGGTGTTAGCAAAGACACGCAATAATTTTATTCTTTTAAAGTTTATTTGAAAACTAACTGCACTTGGTTTAGAAATCAGTTGTTTTTTCTGACACCATTAACACATTAATTTCTAATATTATTATAAGATATATAACTTAGTGAATAAACGCAAAATCAAAAACAAAGGTAGCCAAATGTCTGGTCATCTAATTAGTGATGTGCCTGAATGGACTAACGAGATTTCTACTGTCCCTATCTACTATCTAGCGAAACCACAACCAAGGAAACGGGCTTGGAGAAACAACACTTTCCCCAGTGACAGAATCAAAACGTAGGTGTCTCCTTTTTACTGTTTTTGTTTTATAAGTACTTAACATATTTCTTGAACTTCTGTTTTGTTCTACAAATTACATTTGTTGATGTCCACTGATAGGCCAGAATTCATAGTAAACGTTAGTACAACAATTCTACTATACTTGCTAACTTCTCTGCTAACTGCATAAGAACCCACCGTTTCAGTAAACTCACTAATCAGAGATTTCTAGCTTAACTCCATATCAGTAAACTCACTAATCAGAGATTTCTAGCTTAACTCCATTTCAATAAACTCACTAATCAGAGATTTCTAGCTTAACTCCATTTCAGTAAACTCACTAATCAGAGATTTCTAGCTTAACTCCATTTTAGTAAACTCACTAATCAGAGATTTCTAGCTTAATTCCATTTCAGTAAACTCACAAATCAGATATTTCTGGCTTAATTCCATTTCAGTAAACTCACTAATCAGAGATTTCTAGCTTAATTCCATTTCAGTAAACTCACTAATCAGAGATTTCTAGCTTAATTCCATTTCAGTAAACTCATTAATTAGAGATTTCTAGCTTAATTCGAATTTTATACAGCTCAAGTTTTCCTACATTTTTAATAAAATTTCAAACGTTTAGTCATACGCTGGTCACGTAACGTGAAGATTCCCTCTGAGTTGATAGAAACTTCCTATATATATATATATATATATATATATTGGGTGGCGATTTTGAAGAAGAAGATATCACGTGTTTAGGCATCTTGAAGACTGGTTGACGACTAAACCATAGCAATGACTAATTGTTAAATAAACACGGGTATATACAAACCACCAATTTCACATTGCACGTGCAGATAGATATTGGAGCGGGCGATTTTTCGTAGGTTGGTGCTGTTAGGAGTTTGTATTGATTTGTTGGAATTCTCGGTGTGATCCCGAAGTGGGCGACAAAAATTATGAAATTATTAATAAAATTTTGTAATTACTGGCTTTTCCAATAACGAAAAAAGAAAAAAAATATTTCGAATTTATTTAAAATTAGCACTAACTGGGTAAATTAAAGGAGCGAAAGCAATTATAGGACAATCATAAATCTCAGAACGTTTTTCATTTAAAGAAAACACACTCTTATCAAAACACACAAAAATAATAAAATTTCAAATTAAAAATAAAACATGTAAAAAAGTTTACAAAATCAGTAAGATAAGGAATAAGAAACGTTAAAGAGTGAGATAAAACAGTGATAATAGGTCGAGAATGAATAGTAATAATTTATTATTTTACTTTGTGATTCATCTATATAAAATTAATATTAGTATTTGCTAATACTCAACCTCAATTTTTTTTCACTTTCATCTTATAAATCACACTGAATGTCAAAAGACGCCTGCTAGTTGAAAAGCAAATCGATGACATTGACATAAGATGTGCTCATAATTGATGACACACACGTTTTGCGCTAATGGAATAACTTTTAGCGGTGATGTTTGTCAGTTATTGTCAGTATTACATATTATGGAGAAATAGAAAATTCGTGATGAAATCTAGAGTAAAATAAGGGTGATATACAAAGTAGGGAAGAGATGACAATCGCACAAGTACATTTGTTTTTTTAATGGAAGTTTTTTTTTATTTTAAACGGAAGGTCGGTAGGGGCGTTCTGAAACACAGGATTAACGTGTGTGTTAGTACATTCCATAATTGTGTTTTATAAAATTTAATATCATGTGTATCGATTTTCTTCACTTTACTTCGTACATAATATCGGGCTTAGCTTAATTGTATAATAACTATACTGATTGTATAGTCTACAAAGCATTGAGTATTTTGCGTTTTTGTTCATTTATTATTGGCAGGCGATTCCTGTTTTACCCTGCATTTAAGCTTTGTTAAAGAACATGGGGATTTCTATATAAACCGGTTCTAAGAGCTAGTGATAATATATCGTTCACACAAGGATTATGACTTATTTTTAATGACAAAATCTATCCAGAAACACATCTAGCTGATTTAAGTTTCTACTTAATACTTTATCACTAAATAAAGTAGTTGTAGGGATATCTGATTGAACCAAGAAAAATAAAGACACACGATCAGGTGAATTTGTCACTTTCTGTTTCGTATCTTAGCGATGATTTACTGATTTGTTTTGGAGCTTGTTGGGCAGTAAACAAATGTTAGTGAATGATATCCTTTTTTAAAGTAAAAAATCTCTGTCACTGCTGAATTTTTCGCGATAATATTTGTATTATGCTTGTCGAGTACCTTGGCCATCCTTAGATATCGACTCTACTGATTATATGGCGACTGATAACTGGAATTTGATAAAAGTCCTTTTTGGTTTGTTTTTTTTTAGTTTATTTTGCGTATAAGTTTCTAGATATTATTTTTCAAAGGGCATTTGGTAATTATGAGAGCACATGTCTTTTGTTCTAATAGGAGTTTCGTTCTCTTTGTCACTGTTTTCGAAACAAGACATGTTGGAACATATTTTAAAATACTTCATTAATTCCAAACCTCTTTCCACGTACGCTTATTTTAACTTGTCACAAATGTTGGTGAAACGCTGAAATTCACGGGATATCCGGTGTTCTATTGTATGTTACATTCAAAACTTTACAACTGTACACATGTTAACAACGTATTCACATCCGAAATACTTCACTAAGTTGGGGAAGCATAACATTCTGAGTGTTTTCATGCTATAACTGGAATTAAAAAACAAATAAAAACAAAAGTTCTTTCAAGTTCCACATTCCTATACATATGTATATATAAATACTATTTCCTACTGTTTTAGTATAAGTCATTAATATATAGTTCTACTTGAATATAATTTTATAAAATAGCTATTAGTGAGATACTGTCCACCTATTAATGGGTTACTGCTTATCTATTAGTGAGATACTGCCTACTTATTATTGAGATACTGTTTACCTATTAGTGGAATACTGTATATCTATTAGTAAGATGTTATTAACCTATTCTACAAAGTTTCATCATGCCTACCTATTGTTTGATACTGTTTGGCGCAGATAGCCTAGCTGCTTTGTACCATAAAACACCAAATCAACCTATTAGTCAGAATGGTGAGACTATTCACTGAATCAAAACAGTGACATTTGTTTTGTGTTATAAAATCAGGTAGAGATATGTGTGCGGTCGTTTTCGTCTTGAGAAAGCTCCAACGCCCTCTTTCGGGGTACATTTCACACTCATAAGTTTGAGAACCACTGCTACATTGTATACTTACTACTTGCAAGTGCGGAAGGTGTTTTTGTGGCAACAACTCGTAAACCATGAATTTTTGGGACTTAAGAGTTTTGTCTAGCTGACTTTTAAGCATCTAAGTATTGATTATATAACGTTGATTAGGCTACGAGTGCCAGGAACAATAGCTTGGTGGTTAAGATGCACATATTGTAAGTTCATAGATTTAAAGTTCACAAGCCGTTACCGCAGGTGCACGCCCACATTTCATGGCGTTGAGTTATTATAAATACAGACCATATTTGTTGTTATGACTTAGGCTTACCATTCTTCCACTGGAGGTATGACCGACTCGCAACCGGCCTGGGCGCTATCAGTATCACTCACAGTTCCGCTACTCTCGCTACTGTCCTCATCACTAGAACTTGTCAGATCTCACCACTTGGTCATGCCAAGCGACTTTCGGCTTCGAAGGAACGAAAGCACCTCAAATAATTTAAAACAATAATTAATTTATCAAACAACCTTACTGATTAATTTTCGTTAATTATTGTGTCAGTGGGGATAAAGAAAATAGAACTTATAACTGACAATTTTTAAGTAGAACTTGAACATTTTATGATTTAAATCGCTAAGATCAGGTTTTGATTTCCATCGGCGGATTCAGCAGATGGCCCAATACGCTTTGCTAGAAGAAAAACATTCACATATAGAACTTTAACGTAATTTACTTTGGAAAATACTATAAAAATATTTAGAAGAACGTAATATCAGAGAAGACGCTAATTAGTATTAATTAGCTCTAGAATATTCTAAAAATTATTTAGATTAGGCTTTATATTTTCATAGAAAAATCTCTATTTAATTTTATTATTATTTTGCATAATAGTAAAATAAAACTGCATTTTTCCTAAAAGTTGATATTGACTCATCACAAAGTATTATCATGATAAAGAACTAACTTCCTGTGAAACTTCCGTTTCGGATATAAGCTGTCCTTTGTCTTCTGAATTAAATACGAATGTATTTGTTTGATGAAAACAACGACTGCTCCGGAGAAAACGAACATTATCGCATCGTTGTTTTTCATTCTTCATGAAAACTGGTAGAGATGGCACACTTGAGGAATTATTAGGGTCACAGAATTAGAATTTGTTACATTAGGACAAATATGAAGTGAAAAGAACAACCGAAAATTGAAATAAACGTGCAAGCACATTCACAACTTCAAAAAGAGACCAAAAACATTAAGATGTGGAGCTCGAACTACAATTATTTCTTTTAAACCCCAATTACTTTTATTATTTTTAGGAAACGTAATTTTCTTGAGATTATAATAATTTTCTTTTTGGCAAGCCCCTTCAGTGGCTCAGTGGTATGTTTGTGGACTTACAGCGCTAAAACCGCGTTTTCGATACCCTTGGTGGGCAGAGCACAGATAGCCTATTGTGTAGCTTTGTGCGTGATACAAAACAACAACAAACAAAGAATAATAATTTTAATGTAAATTATTCTGCATCGAAAAACAATATTTCCATTTCTGTATTCAATAACAATGTACATGCAGATAATGGTTGTGATAGTTTTCCGTTTTACATTTAATAATAACTCAGGTGTAAGTGAAGATTATCACAATATCTATCTTGTGTATTAAAGGACAATTTAGATATAAATAGCGATTACATTTGTCTTTTATGTATCCAACAATAATGTAAATAGATATGGCGATTATTATAAATTTTTCTCTGTATTAAATAATAACCCAGGTGGAAATGGTTAATCATTTCTAAAGTGGTGAAGCCACCTCAAGTTTTTCAACAAACCTCCTGTCTTTTGTATAATTATTAATTTTCCTTTACGAGAGAAATAAGAACCAAAGAAGTTTCTTGGAAAGATAAACTTCAAACAGATGAATTTCTAGATAAAAATATCGTGATTAGGTTAATTGCTCTGATAAATCTCTGAATAAATAATCTTCACCATGTGTTTAGCTTTGTAAACATGTTCAGATGTTACAAATGACGTTGAGTTCGTATCCAGCGTGGCCATATATGGCTAGGTGGTTAAGGCACTCGACTCGTAATCTGAGGGTCGCAGTTTCGAATTCCCGTCAACCAAACATGCTCGCCCTTTCAACCGTGGGGGCGTTATAATGTGACGGTCAATCCCACTATTCGTTGGTAAAAGAGTAGCCCAAGAGTTGGCGGTGGGTGGAGATGACTAGAATAATTAGTCATTCTAATTATTATCATTAATTATCATTAGTGATAAAGACTCACTCTAGTCTTATACTGCTAAATTAGGGATGGCTAGCGCATGCAGCCCTCGTGTAGCTTTACGCGAAATACAAAACAAACCTACGAGCACTACTGGAGGTATGCCTAACACATTTTAACTTATACTAATTAAATGATTTCCTCAACTAATACCTTGTACGGATCACATTCGTGATGTAAGAAGAAACAAGTAGGTTCAAGAAGTCTTAATATAAAGCGATAAAACCTTATAACCCGAGTGCTAAAGAAAGGTAGATCTTTGTCCTTTAGGGGTAAACTGGGAATGGTAGTGTTACTGAATGCGTCACATATAAAGAGTGTTGAATAACGTTATGACGATTGCCTGGGCTTCCAAGAAGTGTTTCATATATGTTTTTCAATCTAGCGTTGTTATGTGTGTTTTATTTCCGGTTAAACACGGCTGGAAACGCGAGCGTTTTATGAAAAGGTGTTAGAGGTGTCTTCAAGTCTAATATATTATGCTGGAGGTCAGATAAAAATATAAATAATTAAGAGTTTTACAGAATAATGAATCAAGAGTAACAACCATTGTACTCATTAACACACACATTAAATTTTTACACAAACAATTTGTTCATGCCTACAATTAAAGTAAGGCTCAAAATTATCTGTATAAAATATTGTTGAAAAAGTTATGTTACGTTATTTTGAATTTTGCGCAAAGCTACTCGAGGGGTATCTGCACTAGCCGTCCCTAATTTAGTGGTGTAGGATCAGAGAGAAGGCAGCTAATCATCACCATCCATCACTTGGACTACTATTTCACCAATAAATAATGGGATTAACCATCACATTATAACGCCCCCACGGCTGAAAGGGGTAAAGGGCGAACATGTTTGGTGTGACATAGATTCGAACCCGTGACCCTCGGATTACGATTCGAGGGCCTTAACCACCTGGCTGTGCCGAAAAAGAAGGGAAAAGGTGGTAGAGAGAATAAAAATCTGTAAATGAAATATATAAAAACATAAGGAGTGGAGAGGATAGCCTGATACGCCTCGACTAAGAGAAGTCAGAAAAACAAAACACCTTGCTAGAAATATTTTGCTTTATAGGTGTTCAAAGAGAATTAAACGTCAGTGTTGTTATAGTAAAATGAAGGTGACATATGAAGTTTTACTGAAAAATCAATATCAAGTACAGAACTTTCTCAAGACAAGTATGGAAAATTATCACAAATAGTAGGTATTCGAAAGTTTAGCGGTAAACACTGAGAGCCACACTAAATGAAGGATAATAAATAAAAATTATTTTTCTGATACGGAGCAAATCAATGATCAGAAGTCACTGATTCCAGGATCTAGATTTATTCCTCTAGGTTTATTTAATCAAACGTTTTTTCAAGTAATACCTCTTACAAATTGAAGTAATTCGACGATTTCTTTAAGTGATAGCTTGTGTGAGTTACAGTTTAACTATTTTCTTAAATAATAATTTGTATAAATTAAAGGAGATCAACCATTTCTGTAAGTAATACTTTGCATAAGTTACAGTGATTCAACCATTTGTTTAAGTAATAGCTTGTATAAATCCTATTTATTCGTATGTTTCCATAAATAATATTTTGTATAAATTGCAGTACTTCAACCATTACCTTAAATAATGGCTTGCATAAATTACATTAGTTCAACGCAGTGGCGGATTTAAGGTTGTGTGGGCCCAGAGGCTAATATATTTTGTGAACCCTACATCTCATATAATTTTACATAGAATAAAATTATCAATGGGCCCCCATTAAAACCATGGGCTCTGGAGCTTATTCAACTATCACCTTAAATAATGGTCTACATAAATTAGATTAGTTCAACCATTTTCTTAAATAAAGGTTGGATGACAAGGTTACATTAATATTATAATAAACTAAGCTATTATTTTTATTATATTATTTTTTCATCAGCTTGCTGGTAATCAGTTACAATTACTCTTAGTGGTTATGCAGTTCAATAACTCTAGTATTTTTTAGGATCAATAATTATTCATTGTTAAATCAGCAATACTTGTAATAGTGTTACGCAATATCTTACATCCAAATCATATAGTATTTAGTTAAACCATTTCAAAACGTAAACATAATGCAATATTGAAATATACGTGCATATTATACATCTAATACATACAACAGATATACATAATAAACCAATGAATTTTCGGAAAGTTGCGTTTCAACAATGACTTTTTGTATTTTAGCAACAGAATTATGATCTGATATTGGTTGTTAATATATGTACTGAAATTGTAAAATGAAATGTATAGACATTACACAGCAAAATTTGAAATTTGTTAATTTAGTGTTTGATTAAAAATATTTGTTTTTTTTATTCTTTATTTATAATTTCGGTAATATAATTGCGAAATATTATAATTCAAAAATGATTTAGGTTTAACACTGAAGTAGTATTTTTATTTTCATGAGACGTTTTATGTACTTGAGCCAAGGCGAGGTGGTTCTACATCACGTCTTTACTTGAGGCTTAATTAATACAAAAACACAAAAAGCACGGGCTCACTCTTGTCATCGTGATAAAGTTTAATATTTTATTTATATCTATGTAGTTATTTGATGAAGACTTCTAAGACTTTATTACCTTTAGTTATAGACAAAATCGAAGTAACCAGGAATTTCAATGAAGTGGTGTTTCAGGTAAGTTTTACGTTTCTATATTAAGCCTAATTCTTAACTTAGGTTACAGATAGTGTTAAGAGTCAGCTAATATTTTGTGAGTGCAAATTCTTTATTTTCCGAAATTATTGCCGAAATGTATTGCTGTATATAAAATTTCCATATATCTTTGAAATTATTTCCCAAATAAAAGTTGTGGACTATTTGCATTAACAACCTGTAATCAACATTAAATTGATATATATATGAAAATTAAATCATGCCCCACCAATTTGGGTCTATAACAATTAACCTTAATAAACATATGACATCTCACAGTTGCAGTGTCGAATTTTCAATGTGTTTGAAGCACTTCACTAAATTTTAAATGCCCGTCATTGCTTCCTAGGTTGTTATTGTGTGAGTGTGTTATTTTTTGTGTGTAAAATTCCAGTCAATCACTTTTGGACATCTAAAAATATGTCAGTAGGTGTGTTATTCAAGAGAAGCCATCAACATAGTTTAGATCCCTGAGTATGCAAGAAAGTATGTTATTTGAATGCAACCTTTTTTGGCTGCGATAACGTCTTGTGTTTAACATGATGGAGATTGTCTATTGGCCATAAGAGGAAGTGATTATTAATTTACATCCTCTCCTGAAACAAATGGTCCATGCATTCATTAACACTATTCTTTCCTGGATCCCCTACCAATCTTCAGATATAAATACTATAATATAGCACCGGAAAAAATATACAAGTATATATAACTACTTCCCACATAATTTTGAAAAATTGAATTGCTCTTGGCAGTTATATAAATAGAGCTGACCAAGTAACTTATTTTATTCAACATTTCTTGAATATTTATATTAAGATGACTTTTAATGGCTGGTATACACACTGACTAACTATCGATAAAACTGCTTATGACGCTCCATCTGTAATTTTAAAATGGTCGAACCTCAATGGTGATCTTTCCATGAGGAAAGTTCATACTGTTTCAGTGTTATTTACAACTACCTGAACCTGATTCTTTTTTCCTTTCTATTGGTTCACTGGTGGGTCATTTGTAAGTTTACAGACTAATAATGCAACATCTAATTTGACCTTTTTCTAAAATAGTCAACTAAAACCAATAAATGACTTGCAGTTCCCCTTAGTGACTCAATCACAAGTCTAAGGCTTACAGCTTTAAAAGTTGAATTTCAATACCCGTAACGGGTAGAACACAGTGTGAGCGTTGATCTTAACAATGACCAAACCAAACCATGACATACAGTGTAAAAAAAAAAAAAAGCAAAACAAAACAATATATGTATATATATATATACATTTAGTTTAAACTTTTTATTTTGGTTTTTGTACACATCAAGAATTATAATAACTAAAATAAATAACACAAAGTTTCTTGGTTGGGTGATCTTGAAATTAATTTTGTCCTATTAAAGACCTATTTGCTACCATATTAACATGTTTCTTCATATTATTACTAACCTGAAATCAAAACCTATAGTAGCAACTCTTAAGAATTACGATTTTGTTAACTCTTTTTGTATAGCTTGGTATTCTTACAGATATTAATATCCAATTTATATCGATGGTGGAAAATATAACATTTACATAAATTATAAACATTCATAAGATTGAAGTTCATTTTTAATGAAAAGTTTTAAAGTGGTTTTTGAATTTCAGGACTGTACATATGTTCTGTGCAATTGTAAACAAAATATTGTAATCTGTAAAATTGATTAAGCAAATTTTTTAACCAGTCTGATTTCTGTTGTAAATGAATCTTACTGAACGTATTCATAACATATTCAAACGTTGTTTCATTCGTCAAGATAATATGAAACATGAATTCATGATGGAGGGGTTTGTTCAATATATTAAAAAAAAAATTGTAATTAAGCACAAAGTTACACAATGGGTTATCTGTGTTTTGCCCACCACGGGTATCAAAACACGGTTTCTAGCGTTGAAAGTCCGCAAGCATACCACTGTGTCATTGATGGGCTTTTAAAAATAATACTGTAATAATATTTAGTTGTTGTTAAGCGCAAAACTACACAGTGAGTTATCTGTGCTCTGCCCGTCACGAGTGTCGAAACCCGAATTTTTAGCGTCGTAAGCTAGAAGACTTAACACACAGCCTCTAAAGGCAGCTATAATATAAATTACTTTCTTACGTAGTTTTGCTTCATTACTATAATATTTTTATTACTCAGCTTTATTTGCAGTTTCGCACTTTTAAATACCCAATTCTATTGGAAATAAAAATGCTTTTCCTGTCTTGAGAAATGTGGTAGAATTTCTTCTATGAGGCATAACCAGAGATTTAATGTGGCCAGGATGTAATAAGCTCATTTATATACAGTACTTAAATAACTTTATATGGGTTTTCTCTCACTATTAACTATAAAATAAAGACAACTACGTGCAATGAAATTTTGGAGCATATGAATATATATATATTCAAGGGCAATAAAAACCATTAAAAATAACATGCACATATTTCTAGATTCTTCCGTTTGAACGAGTATATATTTTATTCTTCCTTTTTTATCTTTCGTTTGTTAAGTCATTGTTTCATCAAAAACTTCGTGAACTATAAAGTATCGAGGTAAAAATGACTGCAAAATACCACAATTTATTTCAGAAAGATGTAATGTATAAATATTGTAGCACAACGATTTCTTGTTACATTTTTTTTTTCTTTCAGCGTTTCTGCTGATAATTTAGGTGTAAAAGGGAGGTAAAATATGTTTGGGTTGAAATAACGTTTCTTAATTTTCTATGAAGACTCTCAAAACTCTTTCTTAATCATTTATTCAGACGTAACAAAAGAAAGACGACTGATACATTTATATACCTTTTCTTAACATAAACTCTGAGGGCAGTATTTGACAAAATAGCTACACGAGGGCTATCTGCGCTAGCCGTCTCTAATTTAGCAGTGTAAGACTAAAGGGAAGACAGCTAGTCTTCATCACCCACCGCCAACTCTTTGATTACTCTTTTTTTCCAATGAATAGTGGGATTGACCGTACCGTTATAACGTCCCCACGGCTGAAAGGGCGAGCATGTTTGGTGTGACGGGAATTCGAACGCGCTACCCTCAGATTAGGAGTCGAGTACCTTAACCACCTGGCCACGCCGAGCCACGTCTAAAGAACATAGGGTAAATGATGAATTATTAATGAAGGCTTATGATAGATAATATCTGTATAAATATAATAGTACTGTTTGTTGTATGTCCATGTAACTACTTCGCAGGGTGTGGATGGATCTTCACCAAAATTGGTATGGAAGTTCATTAGTTTATGCGGTGGGGGGTACATACAAGTATTCAGTTTTGCATTTTGCGGTTTTTATGGGCGTTTTTTTTTTTTTTACCACAACCTTATCTCCTATTTATAAATCTTGGTATGAAGGTTTGTTGGGTCCGTGCGGAGATGTTCGCAGATTTTCAGTTTCACATTTTTTGCTCTGCAGTTTTACGGGCCTTTTTGCAATATTTACAATTACATACAAAGGAAGCAACTTTTCATGTTCTAAGATAACCTTTCATTAATCTTGAATTTACTTAACTTCCGTCCATGGGATGGGTACTCCAACTGGTATGTATATAAATTCTTGAATACAAAAATGTATGAGGCTATGTAACGTTTCAAGTGAATCTAGGATACTGGAGATCTTCCTGTTAAAATGTAAGTAATATCGTTGATGAATTGTAACTAGAAAAGGTTTATACATCTCGAGCTGTGGGGAGAAGATGGAGAGCGCTATCTAGAGGAGCTTTAGGTTATTTATTTTAAGTAAAATATTTTATTTAATTACTTAAATGGGACTTTCTAGGTGCGTTTTTTGTTTTCCTGACTCTAATGTAAATGAGGATTTTTACTTTTTCATTGAAGCCAAAATTACATATATAACAATGTAAGTTTTTCACTTCCATGCTGTAAACACTGAGGCTGTAATTATACGATGGATAAGAATAAATAAATTAGGTTATTGGTCTTGGTGTGTAAAAAATAACCTATTCAGAAAGTTGGACCATTTTATGTTGTTATAAAATGCTCTGGTTACACTGCTTTGTTGAGGCTCTAATAATATATTGATGAGTGTTACAAAGAAGTTTTCTAGAAATCACTTGTATGTATAAATAGAACATGTTACGATAATAATTTTCAAATGTATTTTGATACGTCGTTCTAACTAAAAGTACTTTTCAAAAATTTATGTCTAAAATATTTTTTTTGGTTTCAATCATAAAGACAAAATACTTTTTCGGGTCTTTATTTCACTTACATTTACACAGAAGAAATCTCTAACGTATTGTTATTATAATATTCCATTTACACTTATTTGACAATTACTCTTAAACCTGCTTTCCATTTTACGTGGCAAGTAAATAACAGATGCTACGTAGGCTGAGTTAAATTTTGCGAATAAATGACAAAAGTCTTTCCTGGTCGTGATTCCTCAGTTAGACTAGGATATATATCTATTATAAGAACAATTATATACATTAGTGAAATATATCTAACGAAGTTAAAGGAAGTACTGAAAACGAATTACTAAGTCGTGTTGGGAATACATTTTCTGAGGAACAGTACAGTGATCTAAAGAGACCAATTGAGACCAAAACACAACATCACAACTTCATTGTTTTTATCATTCAGTAGATGGCGCTCTTTGGTGATGAACAGACATAAACTCGGTTGAAATCCGTTCTGAAACAACAGAAAAAGTCCTTTTAGTTGCTGCCAAATTCTTCATTCAACAATAAGTTATTATTCAAATAGCCCAGTACATCACAAAGAGTTTGGTATTTTATGCACGTCCAAGCTACTTATGTTTCCATTCCGTGTGCTGATTAAACAATAGTGGCGTGATACAAGAATCTTAGTAGCTATTGATTTGTAATAAAATAAGCTATTTTGTATTTGAACAAATGTTTCTTTCTGTTTTATGTTGTATAGAATGTTTCACACCTAAGGTAAGAAAACATTAAGATGAGATATTGAAAACATTTCTTCAGTGTACCCAGATTCTTCTTTTTTAATTCTCATATGACTGTTTTCCTTTCAGAATATATCAAAATACTTGACACAAATTGTGACACTAAGTAATTTTTTGTGAAGCAGGTTTGTTTGTTTTTTAATTTCGCGCATAGCTACACGAGGGCTATCTGACTAGTCGTCCCTAATTTAGCAGCGTAAGACTAGAGGGAAGGCAGCTAGTCATCAACACCCACCGTCAATTATGCAGATAACACTACGGTAGGTGTGTGTAAACAAAATATAAAACGAAACGTCGTATATTTAAATATTGCACCATCCATTAAATAACCTTTATAAACTGTATCTTTAAGTCATGAAATTCTTTACACCCGAATGTAGTACAGTTCTGTAAATATCAGTATATTCGTAATTCAGGTATCATTAAATACTTTGATTTAAATACACACGTAACGGTCCGGCAGAGCCAAGTGGGTTAAAGCGTGGGACTCCTATATCGAGGGTCGCGGGTTCGCATGCTCGCCCTCAGTCAATCCCACTGTTCGTTGGTGAAAGAGTAGCCCGAGAGTTGGTGGTGGGTGGTGATGATTAGCTGCCTTCCCTCTGATCTTATACTGCTAAATTAGGGACGGCTAGCGCAGATAGCCCTCGAGTAGCTTTGCGCGAAATTCAAAACAAACATACACACGTAAAAAAGGTTACAATCTGTGTGAGAACTGAATATAAAAAGTCAGTGAAAAACGTTGCATGCTAAATGAAAACATAAAGTTGAGTTAACTTTGTATGACAATAACGCTTTCAACCATTACCATTAAAACGTCATGTAATAAATGTAGTACTTAGCCTGTAAAAACAACTTGTAATATTGTCTTGTAAGTGATAAGTTTAGCTCTTTTTAACAACATCATGCGTGTAGTGAAATGTAAGTGTGCTTTAGATTACGTTGGTAAAGTGTTCTACAGTCACTGTGCACTTATATATGTATATAATTACAAAACTGCACAGTGACTTTCCGATTATCCTGTATAATGAAAATAAAAAGTATAATTGAAACAAAGGTACAGAAAATAAGTGAAATCATGTTAGAAACTTATAATAATTTATTTTCATCGTAATTTGATATATTTAATTCAAGTTATTAACATTTAGTGTAAAGTTATATTTGTACGTCTTGAGTTAACACTCTCTACTGAGCGCAGATAGCCCTCGTGTAGCTTTGCGCTAAATTAAAAACAAACCAAACCAAACACTCTACTGAAATCATGAAACTGGTAGGAAATAAAACGAAGAGAAAAATAACACCTATTAGTTTAGCATTGTGGTGTTTTAGTACTGTGTCAGTATGTGTTTCGGTTTCCTTTATATGTTTTGTATAGCCTATTTTATAAACGTGCATAAACATCTGTAAAGGAAACAAATATGTATATGGCTATATGTCTTCTTGCGTATGTATATTTGGAGTTATAAGAATTGTCATTTGCACATGATATATAAAACAGTGGAGAACTCGAACGTGAGCATACTTTAAAGTGATGAATGAATGAGTTTATATATAATCTGTATTTACTGGTTTGCTTTTTGTGAAGAACTGTATAACATTAAACTGATGAAGTGAAGTATTCGTTTTTGTTCGAGACTAACACGAATAATGTATTGGTTACTTTTTCCCTGCTTTTTTTAACCCTTTTCTACTACAAAGGAAGATAATTATCTACTTTGTCTCTTGCAGGGTGATTATTATACTCACGTGATCAACAATATCGTTCTTACCACCACTCGTGCTTGTCTTAGGATATTTTCCTATTTGTCATCTCCCCCTTGCGGCAATGTTTACGTCATTTGCAAGGAAATGATTTATGTTATTTTATTCTTACAATGACCCGAGGATAAAAAATCGTTAAAAGTAGTAAACGAATTGTTGGCTAAACAATAAACTTATTTCTTTTAACTGTGAAATTGCACTTAACGAAGTTTCAATTCTTTAGTTATATATAACATAACACAAAGCCTTTCTGTAATAATACTAATATATACTGAGAAGAAGCTGAACTACATCCTTGCAAGTAAGGTTGACTTTGTCCTGTGTACGGGCTTGCATTTTGGAGACGTACAGAGAACAAAATCATATGTGGTGAAGAAACTACACAGAACGAGGAAACCTTAATGCCATCAAACGAGTTTTTGGAAAGTGCCCTGCATTACTGAATAAACATTCTTTAATTTCTTATATACAAGCAAAATAATACGAAATAAAATACTTCTAGATGTAAAATGCACATTGCACGATGTGGAAATTTGGTGCCCTGAGAGATGAATTGGTTTCATATGGAACGAAAATATTAGCTCCGTGCTTGAAAATTATTTATTTTAGTGATCCAAATACAAGACAATATTATGCCCTATTAGTGAGTTAGTTAGTTATCACCATTAGATTCCATCTAGGAGCATAGGGCCGCAATCGCTTGCGGATTCTTCAACAAGTATTTAAGTGAGTAGGTTGTTAGCCCACTGCACCGAGCCGTCCCTAATTTAGCAGTGTAAGACTAGAGGGAAGGCAGCTAGTCATCATCACCCACCGCCAACTCTTGGGCTACTCTTTTACCAACGAATAGTGGGATTGACCGTCACATTATAACGCCCCCACGGCTGGGAGGGTGAGCATGTTTGGCGCGACCCTCGGATTACGAGTCGCACGTCTTACGCGCTAGGCCATGCCAGGCCTATTATGCCCTATTATATGATCTAATTGTGTTTGACAAACTAACAGGAGTAATTGTCGATACAAGATACTTGAATCTCTGAAGAGATACAAGGTGATAATAGGTAACTCATGTGAGTTACAATCATTAGAGAAAATAGGGTGTATGTTAAGAATTAGTTGTTGATCACAATCTGTTTTAAAGAAAGAAGCTTCAAACGCAGTTTAGTAAGGATGTTCTCTTCTTTTAATCTTTCTGTTGTTAAATCATCTCATATATCTTTAATGTGCAATATGATGGATGTTTGCAATGGCCTTCTCTACGTTTTCCATAACATTCTAAGACGATCAAAGTTTATCTGAACCTGAATCAAAGGAGCTTAAGATTGAAAGTTTGTGGCAAAAACATTGGGTTACACACCATAACTACCTTGAAACTACACATATAGTTTAGGGGTATTTAGTAACGTGTTTACTTACTTACTGACGGTTCTTCCACCACAGGTGACCCAAAATTTCCATCAATAGTAAATGTATTATGCAACCTTTCAGACACTAGTCACTTTTGTTCTGGTAATGCTTCTGTTGAAACCTTTGTGACCTTTAGTTTCGTAGCTTCAATATCGTTAGTTTGATATTTAATCACGGTTGAAGAAGTATTGGTTAAATGACAACCCATAATGTACCCTAAATTCACATAGAGACAATCATTACCCTATAGTGTGTATTCAACTGCAATCGATTTGGTTAAGAAGATTAATCTTTGTTCACCTATGCGACGAACAGGATAGCATTACTCACTAATATAAGGAAACAAGATATTCATCATGAAAAATTTAAAAAAAGAAATGATTCCAAGAGGGAAAAAGGACTCGCATTGAGCTGCTCCGGAACTGTCGAATATCGAGGTAACAGAAACAATGCTAAACCTGATCAAGAAGAAACGGAGTTGTTGTCTCCCAGTTAACATTTCGTAACATCTAATTATGGCAATGAAAGGATGAGTTACATTTGAGTGTTTCTTTTTCTGATTTAAGTTTGAAAGTTTATGACTTTTTTTCCAAACATCAAGGAACAGATGGCATTTCTTACCATTCAACAGTAGAAAGCTCCTAAACAAGATGGTACTTTTAATATAGTACAAATAATGCACACATGGTTAATAAGTACTAGACTATCAAACTTTACAATGACACAAATGGCCTCTTATAGGTTATTGCTTTCTAAAGAACATGTCTAAGAGAGATTTGCACAGATCCATCTGAAGCAACTTACATGTATTCTCTGTTTGATATCAATAGCTAATGTATCCCGAACTTCTACAGTTAATAAATAACATATTGAGTTATTCGTTTTTTCCAAAGTTTTTAACTGCTTTTTTTACGAATTACGCTTATAGGAAGCCATATTTTTCAAGTCTGAGTTGCTACTTATGCCCAAATTCTGGACGATGCACATAACATATGTTTATCTTTCACAAAATATTTCTTTACTATATCTGATTTGTTACTTATGTTGGTGGATCCACCCTTGTTTTTTTTAGAAAACCATAGATCGGCCTCTGAGTTCATTTTCTCTCGTGTTCTGTGAACGTTTTCATTTAAAATAAGTGTTGACTAAACGAAGAAAATAAATAACAATTTGGTTCACTGGAACATTCTATTATACCCGAATAAAGAAGAAGTTTTACTACGATCAGTTTGACCTTTTCATTCGAACAAATTCCACAATAAAATATTTAGAATGTAAAAGAAAGTAAAAATGTAAGGTAAACTTTATCATAAATGTTAAGTGCTCGATATTCTTGAAAAAAATTTTTCTACACATGTTTAGAATAATATCCAACATGTACAGCATAAAATCTTAAAGAGTTCTAAAGGTTATAATAGTCTTAAGTCTAAGTAGTGTTCTAATTCAGAAATATTACATTACATCACGGCAACTCTTGGTAATACGGTGATAACAGCCCGCAAAGAACTTCTAAAGGTTTAAACAATCTAAGTCAAAACAATGTTATAATTTAGAAATATTACATTACGACAGGGCAGATTTTGGGTAATATGGTGTTAACAGTATTTAAAATAGTCATAAAAGATATATTTGTAATAAGTGGATCAAGAGTTTCCTGTTTCCACTTGCATCAGGTTTTTCGAGATTTGTCGGATGTCATATAGTTGGACAGTTCTGTTTCATCAAAAGCATCGTCATCTAACATCCGTAAACTACTGTTGCTTATTGAACTGCTGACTTTACGTTTTCCACCAGAATCTTTTCCCTTCTGCACCGATAAAGCTGGAGTATTCAGAGCAATCTCTTGAGTTCCTTTAGGGGCAGGATTTACTGTAGCGTCGTTGGTCAGTAGCAGGCGAATTTTGACATCTGACGCGTGGTGTGGGGACACAGATAAGAGAGTGTTGTCAGTAGTCTCAAAAGCTGTCGAACGGTAAGTGCTATTTAAGCGAGACAGGTACTTGAACTTACCGCTTCTTGGTTGGCGGCAACCACAGCATCTTGTTATTGTGTCTTTGAAAGCTTGTCTGAACTTCAAAGACAGGATACTGTACAGGATAGGGTTGATGGTGGCGCTGAAGTAGTACGATACACCGGAAATGTAGTTCAATACGTCATAAACCTTCCTGTCTGTTGCTGTTGGTTTCTTGACGTATATTGCCATTAGACGCTGGGCGTGGAAGGGTGCCCAGCAGATGAAGAAAGCCACCACCACAGCAACTGCAAGGAAACAAATATACAATTTAACAGCTTAAATGAAATAGGTACGAAACACCCATTAAAGACACTCCACCACCAGGATTTGAAGTTCTTCTGAACTTACTTTCTTGAGCATACGAGTTGATGTCATTTTGGTCGCTGTGAGGAACTATCTTCCCAGAGACTGAAATGTCATCAACTTCTACACTTCATATAGACGCAGTGCAATGGTAAGTAAATTTTTATAAAATGATTCACAAAATAATGACCTTCATGTGCCTTTGGTATTTTAATTTCGCGCAAATCTACACGAGGTTTATCTGCACTAGCCGTCCCTAATTTAGCCGTTTAAGACTAGAGGGAAGGCAACTAGTCATCACTACCCACCGCCAACTCTTGGGCTACTCTTTTACCAACGAATAGTGGGATTGAATGTAACATTATAACGCTCTCACGGCTGAAAGGGCGAGCATGCTTGGTATGATGGAGATTCGAACCTGCGATCTTTGAACACAAGTAGAGTGAGTTAACCACATGGCCATGCGGGGCCCGCCTTTGGAGACAATCTCATATATATATGATTAAATACAGGAAATTACGAATTAGTACTTATAGACGTTATGTCTATACATTGACACACAAATATCGACATATATATACACACACACATGTGTATATTCATAATTTCTCTTTATCAAAATCCAATTTTGGTTGGAGACTAAATGTAGGTTATTGAAAACTTGGTCACTCGCCAGCTACTAGATAGAGGGCGTCATTTTATGAAGAATCTCTCTTTCTTTTCGAAAACTATTTTTAAAATAGAACAAATCATTCATGCTATAAAACATTATACATTATTACTGAAGTAACCTCGTGAACTAATTCGTGATGACGATCCATTTGAAGTAAAAATGCTGGTACGGTTATAAGAAAACAGAGGACAACGTTTCGACATTCTTAGATCATTTTTGTTAACCTGATGATGACCTAAGAAGGTCGAAATGTTGTCCTCTGTTTTATTAGTAAAATTGTTAATACTCATACCGGCCATCCTGAGGTATATTTATAACTGCGTTAGTCTTACGTTTGATGATGGAAACATATTCAAGCACACTTATTCATTTCTCAAGCTGTGTTCGCATTAGATAAAGAAATAATAATGCTTAACCGATACGAAGGTTTTGAAGCAATCACATTTTCATAGTGTTCTTTAATTATGAAAATGAAAATCAGGCCTTTAAAACGTTTTATTATTTGGATTTTATTTGCAAATAATGCGTGAAATCTAGTTTTTTGTTTCTAGCCAAAGAGTAGTAGAGGGCGCCTCAAATTCAAATGTTTAACGGATCTAAAGTTTTAGAGCCAAGGAATAGATATGTTTCAACGACTCATTTTTATATCATATATGGGTAATATATTCGTGGAAGTACTGCTTAAAATACTGGTCATCAGGTTCCTTAACCCTTTCAGTATTTCTGGGTTGTATTTGTCCCAGTGTATGTTTGTACAGGATTTGTAGGATCCGTATATCTGTTAAAAAAATATGTTCAGTGTGGTGCCGTACTTCTTTTAGTATAAATTTAGGTTTTCTGTTCGTACTTACATCGTTTTTACGTCAATAATACAAAATCCTTACCGAAAGGGATAATTATTTTTAGGCCTAGTATATCTGGCGCTTGACTCGCCACTTGAAAGTTGCGGGTTCAAATTTCTTTCATCGAACATGCTCGCTCTTAAAGCTGTGAGAAGTTATCATGTGACAGTTGATCCCACTATTCATTGGTAATTGGGCAGCTCAAGAATTGACGTTGCCTTCCCTCTAGACTATCACTGCTAAATTGGGAATGGCTAACGCAAGTAGCCCTAAAAAAGCTTTGCACAGAATTGAAAACAAACCATTCGAAGCTTGTTTATCCTTTGAATTTGTAGAAAAAGAGAGGGTATCATTTTATAAATGTTTGCGCTAAAACAAAATGATTCATGGTTGAATTCGATTATAAAAATAGAATTTTACGTATATAAATAAAAAAAAGAGACAAATATTTGTACATAAAGGATATCACAGATAAAAACCAACAACAGTGAAATGAAAATGTGGTGTGGACATTCCGACATAAATTTTTCTTTTTTGATTGTACAAAGAATGAAAGATATTTGGCAGTTTAATACATATGTCACCTAGTAGGTCTTAAAACACAGGGAAAAATAAACATGTAATTTTTAATGTGGCATAAAATAATTATTTTGCTGGATAGTTCGGAAGTGTGGTTTGGTTTGATTTGTTTTGAATTTCGCGCAAAGCTACACGAGGGCTATCTGCGCTAGTCATCCCTAATTTAGCAGTGTAAGACTAGAGGGAAAGCAGCTAGTCATCACCCCCACAGCCCAACGCTTTGGCTACTCTTTTACCAACGAATAGTGGGATTGACCATCACATTATAACGTACCCACGGCTGAAAGGGCGAGCATGTTTGGTGTGACGGGGATTCGGAGGTGTGAGTAGCGTCAATGTTACATATTATTCGAATCGTAAGTAAAACGTTCACTGTTGTAGTGAAAGTCAGTTAATAACATCATACACTTGATGTAACTCGTTGTGAGTAATGGTTTATTAAGCCTCACATGCTTTGTTTTTTTACGAATCTCTTCCTTCGATTTGTCATCTATACGTCTACTTTCATTAAAAATAAGAGTTGAGAACGTAACATAAACAATATTTTAATTTATATATTACAACAAAAACCAAAACTTCTGTCTCTAATGGATTATGCCTCCACTCTCTTCCACAGTGACTCAGCGGCAGGTCTGAAATGTTATAACGCTAAAAAAAGGGTTTCGATATATGTGGTGGACATGGCACAATAACATCTTGTTTATCTATGTGCTTAATAGCGAAAAATCATGAAAATCTGATGGTTTATAGTAAACTGCTTCAGAGCTACGTTGCTAAATCTGGAAACGTGAACTCATGGTAATGCATTTAAAACAGTACAGTTTTGAAGTTTAATTCTGTGGACTATAATTTGCATCTCGAAAGTTAAAAAACAAACAAAAAAACACGATGAAGATGGTTTGGACTTTATAACAGGTACGTCTCATTAGAAGTCACTTTTAGTCTTTTCACCTGGGTTTCATGTAATTTAATGATTATCGTACCCTAACTGTGATTCCAAAAGTTCATGGTTCACGTTCCATTGCTGCAGAAACGTGTTGTGTAATTCGAGATCGTAGTTGCAGTATGAAAGAGTTAACCATGAGTTAGTGTAAGTGATGTTGAATAATTGCCTTCCCTAGTTTGTAGTGACTGGTATGCATAGATAGTTTTCGTGTGGCTTTGTGCGAAAATGGTGTGGGTCATAATTTATTGTATTGAAAGAGTAATTATGCCAAAAAAAATTAGGTGTTTCAGTGAGATTGGAGATTTTTAATTTATGATGTTAACAGCCAAGATAGAGCCTCAAAGTTACTGTTTGTGCGTGAAAATGCAAAATATCATATAGAATGCATTACCAATATCATAATATTCGTATTGAAGTAAAGACCTAAGTGTGATTGGTAACGTGTTGATGACATTACAGAACATGTTAACGTATGGAACTACGTCTCAATGACTACATAAAACTTTTTGTTCCACAGCTATGTATTTAATATAACTTGTTGAAAATGTCGTCTTAGGTAGATGTTCAAAATATTATAATGCATCACCACGCCGCCTGTAGTCAGCTACTAAAACTATCTTGAAATCTGAGTAACCAAGATACATGTATTATGTATTTTGTAAAAGAAAGACGTAACTACGCAGCTTGTTAGGGCTACATCAACAAACACCGAAATGTCTAGCTGGAAAACAACGTTGAAAATGGTATCGGACTTATAATATGCACCATAGTATATACGCTACTTTATTCCCAAACAATAATGTCTTTTCTCCATTCATCAAACATCCTGGCCTTACGGCTAACAAAGCTCCGTTGATATATTAGTGATTCTATATAGCTATTTCTAAAGGTTAGTATCTGCTGGGTTGAGTCTTGTGTCCTTAATTAAAGTCACGTCTCAGTAGAAGTAATGATATAGATAATTACACAGCCTGATTTCGATGTTTGATATCATCGCATGTCACCATACGTTTCCCCTGAACGAAGCAGTTAATTCGGTATTGATTCTTTAAAATAAGACGTTTGTTCATTTTCTCTCTTCCCAAACCGTAGTTTTAGAAGGCTTGGTGGGACGAGGAAACAACACATCCTTGTGTAGAGTTTTGCTTCCCTATGAAAACTGATATTTTTCTTATGTTTAGTTTTTATTCATGTGGTGTAAATGTATAACCTCCAAGTTAAAGTAAACATGCACTAATCTCAACCAAGGGGCATAAATTACAATATAAGTGTATTTTAGTTATGAATTATCTTAGTTCAACTCTTGAATCCGTAATGTTATTTTAAATATAGGTTCCATGAAAAATGAACTAATAATTACTTTACATCAAGTTGCAATTTAATTATATCTTAAAATTTACATATGAACAACTGTTACTGGAGAGAAAAAGAGGATTGGTTTAGATGAACCAAAACGTAGTTTATAATATAACTTACGCAACTGGACATTAATCATGGAGTGTGCACTTTGAGCTTCTAAAGTTCTTAATAGACAGAGGCACAACACTTATTATATTACTGAACTGAAGATTGCATCGAATGTTAAATACATTAAAACCAACACATTTATTACGCATGTATTTTATGTATTTGTAGCTGTTTGTTGGTAAGCGGAAAACTAAACGATATGTATAGGGTTACTGTGTTGAGACCACTGCGGGTATTTGACACCGATTTTTAGCGTTTTAGTTTTCAGACGTAGAGCTCGGTGTCGAGTGTTAATGTATTAGTATACATTGCTGTTTGATACTGTAACGTTTCTTTGCGTTTAACGTCATAGGCTTTAGTTTCTGTATATTTTTACCTTCTACTTTGATTGATATGTTTACTGGATCGTTATGAGATACTGCTAAAGTTTGTCTGAAATGGGATATTTCGTTGTCATATAATACTTGAGGCTCTGGTATTGTCACTTTTAACTGCTTTGTTTGTTTTGTTTTTTAATTTCGCACAAAGCTATACGAGGACTGTCTGCGCTAGCCGTCCCTAATTTAGCAGCGTATGACTATAGGGAAAACAGCTAGTCTTCGCGACCCATCGCCAGCTCTTGGGCTAATCTTTTACCAACGAAGAGTGGAATTGACCGTCACATTATAACGCCCCCACGGCTGAAAGGGCGAGAATGTTTGGTGTGACAGGGATTCGAACTCGCGAACCTCAGATTACGAGTCACTTTTAATCCCCATATACCCTTACGAACATACGAATATAAAATTGCAAATTCAATATTTATGATTAAAACGAGAAGTAATTTTGTAACACAACAGGAATGTCACGTGGTGCAAAATGAAGTTGATTATACAAAAATATTGTTCCGTTTTGCAATGTTGACGGAACTAGAAGTGCTTTACGTGTCGATATATTTTCATGACTATGAGTGCTCATTTGTCGGCGTATTTTCATAAATTAAGAGTGTCTATTCGAAGATGTATTTGGTGATTGGAAGTTCTTTTTTGATTGTATATTTTCATGAGTGAAATTTATTATTTTTGTTGTATTTTCATGAAACAAAGTGATTATTTTTCAGCATACTTTCATGAGTGAGAGTGATTATTTTTCAGTACATATTCATGACTGGGAATTACTATTTGTCAGTGTATTTTCATCACTGAAAATTATCGTTTCTAATGTATTTTCGCGACTGAGAATGACATTTGTAGTGTATTTTCATGACTGAGCATGATATTTCTAATGTATTTTCGTGACCGAGCATGATATTTGTAGTGTATTTTCGTGACTGAGCATTATATTTGTAGTGTATATTCGTGACTGAGCATTATATTTGTAGTGTATTTTCGTGACTGAGCATTATATTTGTGGTGTATTTTCGTGACTGAGAATGATATTTGTAGTATATTTTCACGACTGAGCATGATACTTGTAGTGTATATTCATGACTGAAAATGATATTTATAGTACATTTTCATGACTAAGCATGATATTTGTAGTGTATTTTCGTTACTCAGAATGATATTTATAGTATATTTTCACGACTGAGCATGATTCTTGTAGTGTATATTCATGACTGAGAATGATATTTATAGTAAATTTTCATGACTGAGAATGATATTTATAGTACATTTTCATGACTAAGCATGATATTTGTAGTGTATTTTCATATCTGGATGTGTTTATTTGTGATTGTTTTTCATAAATTAGAATATTTATATGTATATCTTCGTAACTGGAAGCGATTTTTGTTGGTGTTTTGTGATTACTTAATGCGCTTATTCGTCGGTGTATCTTTACTATCACATTACAAATACCCTCACGAGCAGAAAGGTCCTAGCAGCTTGCGAAGGTAACAATAAAATATATTCGTGTGTTTTCATATATTCGAATAGTTATCAAAACTGAATAATTTGTTTTTAATGCATAAAACCTCCATATCCTCAGCATGTATTTATTTTTATCATCATTACAACTAATTGTGCCCCCCAGTGGCTCAGCGGTATGTCTGCGGACTTACAACGCTAAAAAGGGGGTTTCGATACCCGTGGTGGGCAGAGCACAGATAGCCCATTGTGTAGCTTTGTGCTTAATTCAAAACAACAAAACAACTAATTGTATATGTTATACAACATACACGTATAATTAGTCACGGGCCTTTTAAGATTTATACACGGTAGGAACAATGATAACTCTCATACGTTTTCGTTTGAGTCGCACAAAAGTCTAGTCTTGATAAGAATAATACCCTCAGAACTGGGCCCTGCATGACCAGGTGGATTAAGAAGTTCGAGTCGTAATTTGAGGGTCGTGGGTTCGAATCCCCATCGCACCAAATATGCTCGCCCTTTCAGCCGTGGGGTCGTTATGATGTAACGGTCAATGCCACTATTCGTTGGTAAAAGAGTACCCCAAGAGTTGGCGGTTGGTGGTGATGACTAGCCTTACACTACTAAATTAGGGGCGGCTAGCGTAGATATCCCTCGTGTAGCTTTGTGCGAAATTCAACAACAAAACAAACCTTCAGAATTTTCTCACGTTCGTTTGTTTATAATCTCGCGTAAAGATACACGAGGGGTATCTGCGCTAACTATCCCTAATATAGCAGTGTCAGATTAGAGGGAAGGAAGTTGGTCATCACCCCCACCGCTAACTCTTGCGCTACTCTTTCATCAACGAATATTGACCGTCACATTATACCCACTCTGCGTTAAAAAGCGGACATGTTTGGTGTGAGGAGGATTCGAACCGGCGACCCGCAGATTACGCATCGAGCGCCTGAACACCTGGCCATCTGATGTTTGTATTTGGTGAGTATAGATTAACCATACAACTTGCAATCTTAAAAAGTCCTTGGTCTTTGACAATCAAGTTAACAGATTCAAATTAAATGTGCTAAGAATACTTTAAAGAGTTTTCTCCTGTATGGATTTGGTGAGGATAAATTAATATATACAAATTACGACCAAAGTAATTCAAGGGTATCACGGCAATAGTGTTTAATTGTTATGCCAAAATTACTTAAGTTTAATTGCAACGTAATATGTAGGATTATTTAAATGTATATATGTTTTATACTATTTATTTACTTTTGGGGATTAAAAGAAACTGCCCTAAATGATTTTAACTTGAATTACAGAACATTAAAATTCTATTGAATGGTGAATTCTTCTATTAATAAAGTTTCTAACTAATACAGCCATTGGCAACATGGCGTCAGACTAAAACACTAGAATCTTTTATCTTAACGCTGACTAAACCTTATCGATGTGGTTTATAAAAACATAAAGAAACGTTTGAAATATTATATCTTCCCTTTGATATATTCGATAGGCTTGTTTATAGAACTTTACCTTTTTCGGCAAAGGCGAACGTAATTTAATGACATTGGAGTAACGTTTTTACTATTTTTATAGTGTTATGTCGTGTGTTAGTATTAGCCATTGGTAGACTGAAGTTGGTTTTGAAGCATAAGTCTTTTCCTTAACATTGTTGCTACTCAAAAGTGCTGACGTTGAGTACGAACTAACCGCAGAAGCCTCTTGAAATCGTTTATTTTCTGGGAAAATGGCAAGAGAATACGATTGGAACGACTAATTGAAGGGATAATGCTTCATATTTCTTAACTGCGCGTGAACACTCGATTCTTTCATACTTAAACGAAATCATGACGCTTGTAGTACACTAGCGCCCTCCTTTGACATAGAGGAGAGAAACTTTCAGGGTTTTAACAATGAAATTGGTGATTGTTCTTCAATACCTAGAATTAACCTGAGCTTATCGGTAATTATAAAAAAAATATTTTTAGCGATGCATGATTTGTGATATATATATAAACTATGCTTCATTAATTTACTAATTTAAAATGTAGAGTTACTAGTATGGTATTGTTTTAATAATTTGTAGTCACAAATAAAAATAAGATAAGTAACATAGAAAAGCACACGAAGGTGTGGAGAAAAAATACAACTTTGAATTCTTCACTTAATATATTCCGTGTTTTTGTCTTATAACAAAGTCACAACGGGCTATCTGCTGTGTCTATCGAGGGGAATCGAACCCCTGATTTTAGCGTTGTAAGTTCGAAAACTTAGCGCTATTTCAGCGGGTGACGTAATATATTCTCAAAGCACCTAACATAGTTTAACGTAACCTTTAAAATCTGTGTTTTTCAACGTCCCACATTGCCTTCCCCCTTTCGCAATCCCAGGCTCTTCCAAATCCTCTCCAACCTTAAATTATCATTAAATAATTAATTATTTGCATCATTATACTTTATTTTTACAATACTTATTAATGCAATTCAGGTAGTGTACAAAACAATTAGTGTCTAATGATTAATTAAAGGTGATTATTTGACCAAAAAATTAAAGAAAAAATACAACTTTGATTTCAGAGTTGTTACTCAATATCAGATTTCCGTTCGAATTGTACAACTTTAATGAGAACTTTGAGTCTCGTGCTGAGAAACTAAATGAGAAAATCGAGAAACAAAACAAGTCAATTTTGTTCGAAGATCGCCCTGCTCACTAATGTTGATACGCCCCTTCTTTCGTCAGAATATCCGTAACATTACTGAAAGCACTTTCAACCGAGTATGTGGTCGTTAATGGAAGAAGTACTTCTGGGCCGCCGCAGCTAATTTGTTATATTTGAGACTAACTTGAGGATCCTGCCACATCAGTTGTTGTTTTTTTTGAGGCATGGATCGGCTTCACGCTATCATTGTTTTGTATCTCAAGATACAAAATTTTATTAAAATTAATAAAAGTTTTAATACCGTATCAGCCGTCTTGAGATACATTGTTACCTCAAGTGGGTTTCTCGTCATTTCGAATTACTTTAATCGTTTTATAAGTCCGTCAACCCGTCGAACTGATCAGAGTTCATAGCCAGAAACTCATTGTTTTGGCATTTAAAAAGAAATGTCTGAGTAATCCAAGAGGGAAAGTTCAATTGTTGGAGATCGGTAAATCTTTCGTTCGACTCAATATGCAGGTTGGAATGATGTTAAGAGGTGATTCGGATGTTAAGAGATGATTAAGATGTTAAGAGATGATTCGGAGTATCCCGAGGATCCTCTCCAGTTCTTTCTCCGGCCACAATTCCTCCCCTTGGACTTGAACTTCCTCCCTGTTGAGAACCACTTGGTTGGTTAGTTTGTTTTCTGAATTTCCCGCAAAGCTACACGAGGGCTATCTGCTCGTAATTTAGCAGTGATAGACTAGAGGGAAGGCAACGAGTCAGCACTATTCACCGCCAATTGTTGGGTTACTTTTGTACCAATGGATGATGAAATTAATCGTACATTATAACGCCTCCCCACAACTAGAAGAGCGAGAAATTTCAGTGGAATGGGATCTGAAGTCGCGACCCTCAAACCTTAACCACCAGACCCACCTGTGAATGTGAATTGAATAGCCAGTTGAGATGGAACCCAAAATAATACATCTTGTGATTCTACGTGTCTGGTTAAATCAAGCGAAATATAGTCTTTCCTTTTAAGCATACTCGTTTACTTTAAATAAAAAATAAAACAGTTTCTAAAATATTATATTATAAAAGCTGTGAAAAAAAATCGATATTTTGGTAATTCAGGTTCGTCAGATGTGTTTGCGATCTTAAGCACGAATCTACACAGTGAACTCTAGCTGCCTGTATTGTGACCATCACTGTTATCAAAATCCGATGTTAACGTTACAAGCGTACACAGGTGCCGCTGTGCCACTGGCGGGGTGAAGAGATAAAGTACAGAAAGCATAAATAGGTTATAAGCTGCATAGATATATATTATCATTAACACGCTATTCCATTAAAAGATATGTGGATATCGTAATAACCTATTCAAAGCATAGATATTAAAATCAACTTAAAATCACATTAGTTGTTTGTTATTAAGCACAAAGCTATACAAAAAAAAAAAATATCTCTGCTCTGCCCACCATGGGTATCGAAATCCAGTTTCCAGCAGTAAAAGTCCACTATTGGATCGTTTTTATTGATAAATCAGCCTTTAATATATTTTTACCAGAGGAATAGACATATGAGTGTGTTTTTATCAACAAAACGTTACCACTCACCAGTTGGTATTTCAAACAAAATACAAGAACTCATCAACTAACTTGGTTCTATGACAGCGAAAGTTCGGTATATAGTTAAATGTATATGTAGTACAGTAGGAGAGATAATGATAACATTACAATTTTAAACGCCTAAGCTTGGAAAACTTAAAACTTGTACAAGGCCTAACTATGTAGTAAAACGTAATTAGGCCTAACAACGTGATCGCAGTTTTTATACAGCGCGAAAACATTTCAAATAGACCGTTGTATGCCAAAGATCAAACTTATATGTAGAGTCCTAGTTTTCATCAAAATGTTAAATGGGTAAGGAATGGTGGTAGACAAAAGCTGTGTGTAAAACTCGTGTTAGATAAAAGCTACATTAATGACTAGAAGTAGACAAAACCAACATCTAATAACATGTGGTAGACAAAAGCTACATCTAATCATTCGTGGTAGACAAAAGCTACATTTAACGACATGTGATAGACAAAGCTACATATAATAATGATATACAGTAGCCAAAATATACTTTTAATTACACGTGGTAGACAAAAAACTAGTCTAATAACACGCGGTAGACAAACCCTTCATCTAATGATAATTACACGTGGTAGACAAAAGCTACGCTTAATGACTCGTGGTAGACAAGAGCTACTACATCTAATGACAGGCAGTAGACAAAATCGGCACCTTATGACTCGTGCTGGACAAAAGCTACATCTGATGATTAGTTGTAGACAAAAGCTACATCTAATAATTCGCGATAGGCAAAAGTTAGAACTGAAATGGTATTTGACACATTTGCAGTCAACTAAAAGAGTCCTGCGAGGATAAAGAAACTTTACGCCAACGTGGTATTTTTTATCACATTAATATGGAGGGCCAAGGTACTTAACAGGCATAATACAAATGTGCACGCTAAAAATAAACAATGACAGAAAAGTTTACTTTAGAAAATGATTTTCGCTGACTTTCACTTGTTTATCTACCCAACAAGCTCAAAACAAGGCAAAAAATCATCGCTAAGATACGAAACAGAAAGTGACCAACCGACCTGATTGTTCATCTTTCTTATATACGAAACAGAAAGTGACCAACCGACCTGATTGTTCATCTTTCTTATATACGAAACAGAAAGTGACCAACCGACCTGATTGTTCATCTTTCTTATATACGAAACAGAAAGTGACCAACCAACCTTATTGTTCATCTTTCTTATATACGAAACAGAAAGTGACCAACCAACCTGATTATTCATTTTTCTTATATACGAAACTGAAAGTGACCAACCAACCTGATTGTTCATCTTTCTTATATACGAAACAGAAAGTGGCCAACCGACCTGATTGTTCATCTTTCTTGTTTTGGTTCAGTCAGATATCTGTACAACTACTTTATCACTAAAGTCAGTTGAAACTTCCATTATAAACATAATGGGTAGAATTATTAATCACAAATAAGTCATAATTCTAATGTGAACGAGGTTATATTACAGTTAGTTGTTGTTTTTTACAGTAATATGGTTTACATAGCTTGTGTAAAATAAGTGAAATAGGAATTATCAGCCAAAAATAGATGAATATTAGATGACTCTAACATGTAGGATACTCAATGCTTTGTATACTATACAATCAATGTTTGAAGGAGCAAATATTTTTGTGTATGAAATGAAGGAGTTACAGAAAAATTCAATACACATAATATTAAGTTTTATTACACCCACTCACAGAATGCACTAATCTTCAGTCAGAGGAAGAAATATCACAAAACAAGTAATAAAAATGTTTTGTAAATCTTAACTGATGTAGGGATGGCAGTGCGAAAAAGAATGCAAATAACAATATAGAGAAGACAAAGTTATAAATATATCATCCTTACATAAATTTCAGTATTAAAATTTAATGTTACACTGTAAAATACATATTTTACTTCAACATTACTGTATATTGAAGCTATATACTCTTTGCTTTTGGTATGCGATTTCTTTATCATGATGTGATGGCCATGTCAATGTAGATATCAACGTAATTTAACTAAACGTCTATTCAAAGAAAACCAAGTTGAGTCAAAACGTATCTTGATTATTACAGACTATTTCAGATTATTAATACAAGATCGGTCAAATTGATCGATTTTATAACCATTTTGTACTTGTGCATTTTATAGTATAATATTAATTCTTAATACTGAAAGCTATGTAGGGTTGAATTTTTCTATCGTTATATTATTTATTCCTATATTCTTATTTGCATCTCTGCATCATTTTATATTTACAACATGTGTTTTATTACTTACACATCTTTAAGACATAATATTTTTTGTGCTCAACCATCTAACCTTAACATCATAAAATGAACTCAGTGGGTGTTTTTAGTTTCGTGTTATCAGTTGTTATTTAAAATAATTGTATACAATTGATAATCAAATCTTACGATTAATTTATATTTAAATTTTCATTGCGAAATAAGTGAAGTGAGTGTATCAAGTTATAAAATAAAACTATAACAGTTGTATGAAGTCTCACCTCACCAACTGTACTCACATGACTTGTTAATTGTAACGAAAATAATAACAAGTTTGAAATTCCTAGGATAATGTATATCTTTTATTTTTAATAGAATAAGTAATTAAATAAGCCATTTCATAAACAGTCTAATTTTGAGTTATTGAGCTTCATGTTTTTACCTTAGGTCACGTGTTTTAAGTCTTTATGATAAAACACTTCTTCAAGCTTGTACCTTAAATCACGTGCTTCAAGTCTTTTAAATCTTAATGCTTACAACTCACGGCTTAAGTCGTTTGGGAACAATTAAAGCTTCCATTTCATAAAAAAAATCAAATCCTTCCTAATATATGAATATCTATAGAAAATTATGGCCAGAGAAGCATGAAAAACAAACGCTAGAATTAGCTTGCTTCTAACACTCCTTTATCAGATTGTCTTAGAGTGCTTTTGTTTGAACACAATATTAGCCTGAAGTTTCCAGTATTTTTCAAAGAACGTTAAGGCTTTTTTTTTATCCAAACTCATTCAGCTTATTTTAGCTTTAAACACTATAACAAATGTGTCAAGTTGTAATCCAATCAAGACGTAGAGAGAGAAAATTGATTTTGAAAACACAACTAGCCTTTCTTTTTGATTTATGATATCGGTGGAAAAAAGTAATACAACCTATCATTCTCCAATTTCACAAAAGGAACCTTTTCTTTAGAATATTACCAAATTTGAATAGTTCAAAACAATTTATAATGGAGAAAGCTGGCAAACAGCAAGAAATGAAAATATAAGAAAATATTAATGATTAAATAGCTGACTTTTTTCACTAAATTCGAAAAAGCTAGTGTATTTTGTTGTTGTTGTTGATTTCTTCTTTGAATTCCATGTTGAATAGTGGCTAACTTACCTACTTGACAATATGATATATTGCAGATTGTGGCTAAGTTGCTAAGTTATTTGCTAACACCACAAACAAAATATTTATACAAAATGTAGTTAGGGATTTTTTATTGTTTGTGTATACAAGTATTTGACAACTCATGAATCTAAATTGTTCTCTGAGAGGTAAATCTACGGACTTACGAAGCAAAAATTCTGGGTTCGGTTTATCGCGGTCAGCACCGCAGATAGTCCAATGTGGTTTTGTTCTATAAAACAAACAAGAGAATATTCTCAGCGCTCTATATTAAACTTAGTTTTGTTCAATTCAAATATTCATTGTATCTAGGAGAGAAACTTAGGAACTGTAACTGCGTTTTGCTTAGCTTAAATTTTTAGTTTAACACTCCTACGAAAAGTGGGGCCTAATAGGCCCCAGAGCAACTTGAAAGGTTATTAATATTAGGCTAATAAATTTGTATTTACATGAAATTTCCATTTCATTTGATTTCATTTCATTTAATGAAATGGCAATTTCATTTAAATACAAAATTATTAGCCTAATATTAATAACCTTTCAAGTTGCTCTGGGGCCTATTAGGTCCCACTTTTCGTAGGAGTGTTAAATATTATAAATAGTACAATCGTATTCGAAATATATTAATATTTCGTATATATATGTCTGTGTGTTTCTTATAGCAAAGCCACAATGGGCTATCTGCTGTATCCGTCGAGGGAGAATCCAGCCCCTGATTTTAGCGTTGTAAATCGGAAGACTTACCGCTGTCCCAGTGGGGGACTTAATATTTCACCAGAGGTTTCATTTTTTTTATTGAAAAAGATATAATGGAAACAAATGCTCTTATCTGTTTCAGTCAAGATGATCAGAGGTCAATGACCCACAAACTGACGACATGGCGTTCATATCACTGTTTAAAGGTTTGGTTGATGAAAAAAAAAAAGATTCGTTGCGTCATTTAATGAATACAGCTATCTTTGGTCCCACTTGTTATGTGTTAGTTAAAGATCAATAAATCCTGGGCACGAGAGCAGAATGAGCAACGATTCCTCTAATGCGACACAAAATGATTCATATAAATAAGTGTAGCGTAAAATATAAAGAATGGGAAATGATTACGAAGTTATTACGACTGTGTTATCATTTGTAGGCTGAATATATATATTATTTCAAACTTACGTGAAAATTTTACAGCGTAGCTGAAAATGTTGTTTAAAAAGGAATTTTTTGTTTGTTTTTGAATTTCGCGCAAAGCTACAAGCAGGCTATCTGCACTAGCCATCCCTACTTTAGCAGTGTAAGACTGGAGGGAAGGCAGCTAGTCATCACCACCCACCGCCAACTATTTTACCAACGAATAGTGGGATTGGCCGTAACATTATAACGTCCCCACGGCTGAAAGGGCGAGCATGTTTGGGACGACGGGGATTCGAACCCGCGACCCTCAGATTAATCGAACACCTTAAGCAACCTGGCCATGTCGGGCCTGATTAAAAAGGAATAAAAGAATACCGGACTCAGAGATAAATTATAGGTTTGAGTAAATCTTTTCATAACAAAATGTAATGTTTATATCCTAACTATTTGTCCCTCCAGTGGCTCAGCGGTATGTCTGCGGACTTACAACGCAAATCCGGGTTTTGAGACCCATGGTGGGCAGAGCACAGATAGCCCATTTTGTAGCTTTGTGCTTAATTCAAAACAACAACAATTCTAACTATTTAATAAGTGTCTTCACACATAGAAGAGCCAATATATTAAAAATGTGTTCGAACATTTTTCACGATTACAGGTAGCGTGTTCGTGACAAGAATCTTCATGGTAAACATTCTTTTCTCCCTCGCTGTTTCTCGCGGCAGATCTAAGGACTTGTAACGCATATAACTGGGGTTTGATACTCGTAGTGTACAGAACACAGATACTACGTTACTTAATAACAAACCAAATTAAAGTAATCACATATAGAACTATCCTGTTGTTGAAAAAAAAATTATCGCTAGCTTGGTACTTTTAAGCATGTGAACATTAGAATGAAGTTCAAATGCTAAAAAATTTATCAGTGGTTCGTACCGGGTGTGGTCTACTAATGTGACAGTCAAATCCAAGTTTTGTGTGAGACGATATTAGACGAAGAGTTGACAACGATTTTTGTTGACCAGCTGCTTTCCTTTAGTGTATCGGTTCAGATTTAGAGTCAGTTGTAAGTGGCAATTTGTCTAGCTTTGCGTGTAATGCTAAAACCAAGAAACAAAAGTTCGGGTTCAAGAAGTACATGTTCTAAATTTACTGTCCATACGCTGGTGTTCTAATCACTTTCAATGCATATTTTGATGTTATTATCAGTATCTATAGTGCATTATACAATTATAATGTAATAGTAACAACTACAATCATAATACCTGTTTATTTGTTACAGCTCAAAATCACAAGACGCGGCACGGCCAGGTGGTTAAGGCACTCGGCTCGTAATCCAAGGGTCGCGGGTTCGAATCCCTGTCACACCAAACATGCTCGCCCTTTCAGCTGTTGGGGCGATATAATGTCCCGGTCAATCCCACTATTCGTTGATGAAAGAGTAGCCCAAGAGTTGGCGGTGGGTGTTTATGACTAGCTGCCTTCTTTCTGGTCTTGCTAAGTTAGGGCCGGCTAGCGCAGATAGCCCTCAAGTAGCTTTGCGCGAAATTCAAAAACAAACAATTAAACAAAATCACAAAAGGTTATACGGGTTCTGTCCATCGCGGAGAATCTAATGTTACACAACTTACAGTAGACTTGCATAAAACGTAGAGTGACAATAACTTTAAAAATATGTTATTTTCTGGATCAAACCTTTCCTGTATGGACTATATATCAAAACAGTATTGAAAGATGATTGATTTAAGATTAACTGTTGTAACAAACACAACAAAAAAATCAGTTAAGTAACATTATTTGTATATTTTATTTTAATTCTTTTGTCTCGAACTGTTAAGACGTATTACAGAATAAACAATCTAGATAGATGAGACCTGAAACGTGATGAACTCAGTTCTTTATAACAAACAGAGACTGTTAAAAAGAGTGTTTTCTGTATCTTCTGGCTGTTCCTAATTTTAAACACAGACTGCAGAACTTACCCCTAACTCTTGGCATACTCTAACCGAGTAGTTGGATCTGACCGTCACTCTTATAATAAAACCACGATCTTAAAACTTGAAGAACGATTCTGGGACAAAGGTAATAAAAACATGAACACTCGAACGTGCAGTCCGGAACGCTAAAATCCAGGACATTCCAGCCTATTAAACTGAGAAAAACTAGTTGAACTTTATAAAACATTTGAATGTTTGGATTGTTAAATTAATACAAAGGATAAACTTCAACTTGGTTGCTTGTTTATAAAGGTGTGTGTGTTTTATAGCAAAGCCACAACGGGCTATCTGCTCTGTCCACCGACGGGAACCGAACCCTTGTTTATGAATAATATTGTGATGTATTAGGTTGAGGAATAATTCGTGAGCGTTTTTAAATAATTTCATTCAAGCATTACATGCAAGACTATACAATACTTCAATGCATGAACACATTACACCCAAAACATTTATTATGATACTTTATTTCATGTAATACCTAGGAAAAGTATGCATTGTTTTAAACGAAATTGCAAGAAATTAAATGCGAAAAGCAGATGGTGTCGAAAATGCTCGATTTTGTCCACTTGACATTCCATTTAATGAGCTGAAAATGAAAATCAAACACACCATCTATTAGAGCAAAAAATTATCTACCAAATGACATGAAATATTTTGCGAAAGCGTTTCATTTATGAATATATTTGTTTAACTTGAAAAAACGCTCACGAATTATTCCTCAACCCAATACTTATTCAAACTGTTTAATTGGATTGTGATGTACTTATTATTCAAACTGTTTAATTAGTTAATTTACAAACTACAACCTATAACTAATAAAAAAATAAAAGCTATACAAATGAGTGTGAAGCTAATGATTGTTTTAGTTAGGGCCATTTTCTGAAAGAAAAAAAATCAAACTATGAAAGTGTTCAATAGAAACGTTAATGTTGTCAACACCACTCACTATAGAGTGAAGAAACGTTTTCTGACCCAGTTAGAGCCGCCATGTTCTCTGAGTCCTCTATAAGATATACACATTATGGTCGTTTACCAGCTCATCGTTCTGAGGACGGTCCCTCACATGTGATAGCCACTACTACTGGTATATCCTAACATCAACCAGACTAAACTCGATCCACTGACATTTTCCGGCCGGACGCATCTGAATGTACTGATTGATGCGAGCAGCTGGATTCTCTACGTAAGAACAGAACATTTCTCTTCACCAAAAACAAAAGGTTAGAGACTACTAGGCGCATTCAAATGACTGCCAAACAAGATTTTACAGCATGTGTGTATAAGGCTAATTAGACTCTGAAAGTGGTTTGTAAGTTGTGCTACTTATCACAGTTAAACACCGCTACTGGAGAAAACAGTTTTCTAGGCCTAGAGCTAATTTTTAACTGATAGATATTCGGTTAATTTCTAGATGTCAAAGGTTCATTTCATTGCATAACTTCAAAGCTCGGCGTATAAAATAAAAATCAAATATCGTGTATAAGAGTACCAAGCATCACAGTTAGACAGTTTGTTTTCCACACTAAGGTTACTGAGCCACATACTTACACAGCTGGTTTTTCACACTAAGACATTTGTTCTTTTGTGATGCGTTATTCTGGACTCAGGTTTATAGCTTTACGTGGTTGTCGCGATATATTAATTACACTTGTCAGAGATGCATGTGCTGTTTGTTATAACGTTGTTTACGGATTATAAAAAATAGTATTTTGTACAGCTGTGTTCTGATTGATGAAAAACGAAACACGACAACACAATAGGTCAATTACAATAATTTTATAGTATTTTACAAAAATATATGTAACTCTATAGTAGAAACTTTCGATACAAGTGTGAAACAATGTTCAGTTTGTACTATAATACACGTATTCCCATAGTAGAAACTTTAGATACAGTTGTTAAACATTGTTCAGTTTTGTACTATAACACGTGTACCCCCATAGTAGAAACTTTAGATACAGTTGTGAAACATTGTTCAATTTTGTACTATAACACATGCAACATTCTAGTAGAAACTTCAGATACAGTTGTGAAATATTACTCAGTTTGTACTATAACACATGTACCCCATAGTAGAAACTTTAAATACAGTTGTGAAACATTACTCAGTTTGTACTATAACACATGTAACTTCACTGTAAAAACTTTAGATACAGTTGTGAAACATTGTTCAGTTTTCTACTATAACACATGTACCGCCATAGTAAAATCTTTAGATGTTCAACATTGTTCAGTTTTGTACTATAACACATCCATCTCTGTAGAAGAAACTTCAATGATGAGAAAGCTTATTTCTTCTCTTAATACAAATTTTATATGATTTTACTCTTTTCTACTCAGTTCCTGAGTAAAGTTTTTCCTCAGGTAAGTAACGTGCAAAATTCCCTTCCCTCCTCGCTAGTACAGCGGCATGTCTCCGGATTCACAACGCTAAAATCAGAGGTTCGATTCCCCTCGGTGGGCTCAGCAGATAGCCCGAAGTGGCTTTGCTGTAAGAAAACACACACACACGCAGAAGTCCCCTATAGTGCAACACATTATGTAAGAACCTTACGAAAAAAAATACAAAACATATGGAACAAAAAACGCCTAAGGTGTAATGTGCGGTAAATATACTTTAGGGAAAAAATAACTTAGGCCTTTCTCTGAGATCTGTCAGAATCCTGAAAATGCTTTCAAAGCGCTCTAAGGAATCGTTCTCTAATCGTTTCAGTGCATGAAACGAATGCACGTAAAACTAAACTAAAATGTAATGTGAACGAGAAATAATTTTAAAATGTTTAATTTATAACAGCCAATCAGAACTTTTGATTTTCATGAGTTTATCAAATGAAATAACATTTCGTAATAGAAACACAAAATATAATAAAGTGTCTCGTTTTTTTTCGATCATTACGTGTCCTTCCATTCAGGTTTTTAACAAGTATCTATAGTACGGGCTATGGTTGAAGTGCAGGATTTTGTTTTACGAAGGTTCCGCGTTTATCGCTCTATTAACACAAGAAAAACAAAATAAATGTCGCACTCTGTACTTGGTGTCATGAGTGTATTATAAGAGTACAGTCAAATCCCACAGTTTTATTAGGGTAACTTACTGTTAAGCTAAGTAGTGTTGGCTAGCTGACTTCCCTCTAGTCTACCGCTTCAAAATTAGAGATGGCGAGTGCAGATTAGTTTTACGCGAATATCGACGTATGTAGGACAGTTTTTGGCACAAGACGTTTTACAAATAATATGATCATTACTAGTCGTTAAGCTTCGCGATTATTGTTAGAGTTAACATGCTAAAGATAACTGTATTTTTACGTATTTATCGCAAGCATGCTCGCCCTTTCAGCCATGGGAGCGTTATTATGTGACGGTCAGTCCCACTATGCGTTGGTAAAAGAGTACCCCAAGAGTTGGCGGTGGGTAGTGATGACTAGCTGCTTTCCCTCTACTCTTAAACTGCTAAATTAGGGACGGCTAGCATAGATAGCCCTCGTGTAGCTTTGCGCGAAATTCAAAACAAAACAAACCAAACGTATTTATCGTTTTAGTATGTTTGTATGCGTTTTGTGTGTTTTTTTTATGCTGTTAATGGGTTATTTCCCTTTCTGACCAACTCAGTAAAAGGCACCGCCCTTAATCAATAACTTTGGGTTACGCTAAAGAAAATTAACATTGACTTCTATTAAACATTTTTTTGTTAGTAATGTCTCATATTTATGGTCACACACAAACAGTTATAGAATACGATATTTGAAGCATATTTTTTTTAGAGAGAGATGACTTCTCAACCATAATATGTGACAAGTAACAATATTTCGACCGTATTGAATCAATGAGTGTTTTTGATGCTAAAAATATTGTTTGTAAAATAATATAACTTGCATTTAAACAGTAGTAATAAAATCTATTACTACTATACTTTTAACATATTACATTGTATTATACTTTTAACATATTACATTGTATTATACTTTTAACATATTACATTGTATTTATAAACGGCGCGTAGAACTTTCGTCTCTCGTCGTCCACTCCAACCGATGACATATGGTATTGGCCAAAATCCTTTCAGACAGTAATTATGGGAAAGAAAGATTAATCTGAAATGGAGTTTTTACACGCGTCTGGTTTTGAATCCGAAATGGACGAATTAAGAGAAATGTGGGTGAACATTAGCATCTGCAGTTTACGTAATGTTTTTAAGTAACATATTTTAGGCCTATTGGTGGCTGATACTTACGTTGGCACTTTTTTTGTCGTATATCAAGGTGTTTAAATTTATCAGTGTAATTATCGTGTTTTGCTTGACTATATTTTAAGCTATTTGCAAACGATTTTTAGGTTATTTGTTTGTTTGTGTTGTTTTGACGCATGGCTTCGTAATAGGTTATTTGCATCACGTTTATCACCATATTCGAACGCCAAAATCTAGCGTTGTAAGCCTTGAAGGCTATTGTTGTGGTACCGAAGGATATTAGATTATTTCTAGTGCCTTTATGATGCCAGTGACAAATCAGATGTTAAAGAAATGAGATAAAATAACGTTAAGAAAATTTTGCAAGCTATTGCTCATTATATTTCGTTAATTTTCTGGAAGATTCTATAAAGGTGAGAATAACTGAATAACTATAGCATATTCTTATCGTCTAAGATCAGTAGCACGGATTACATCTATGTTTTTAAAACTCAAAATCTCTCTATTTGTTTGCCTGTCGCATTCACTGAGAAGCATTTACGCTTCTCTTCTGTGGGGCCTGGCATGGCCAAACGCGTAAGGCGTGCGCTTCGTAACGTGAGGGTCGCGGGTTCGCGCCCGAGTCGCGCCAAACATGCTCGCCCTCCAAGTCGTGGGGGCGTTATAATGTGACGGTCAATCCCACTTTTCGTTGGTAAAAGAGTAGCCCAAGAGGTGGCGGTGGGTGGTGATGACTAGCTGCCTTCCCTCTAGTCTTACACTGCTAAATTAGGGACGGATAGCCCTCGAGTAGCTTTGTGCAAAATTTCGAAACAAACAAACAATTCTCTTACGTGACGATGCGCAAAACTACAATTTTTGTTGAAATACGCGTCTATCGTCTGCTGCCGAACCGGTTATTTTATCGTCAACATATACATTACACAAATAAATTCCATGCATACTTGATTTTTGTTGTAACCTTGAGTTAACATTTAACTTAAAATATAGCATTATAAGTCTATGTAATTGTATATCAAACCTTATAAACAAAATAAATGTATGCAGAATTAGAATGTCGTGAGTGAAAAATCAAACAATAAGCATAGCCTATAAAATAAAGCTATGCTATCTGCCATTGAATAGAATAATAACAAAGAGTAGACCTTAAATTACCTTGTGTACAAGGTTGCATTATAACAGTGGTTCCCAACCTTTTTCATGCTCCGCACCCCTAAAAATTTTAAAATGTTCTTGCACGCCTTACAGTAATTATTTATTTAAGAATAAACGTGAAGGTGGCCAAAACAAATGCTGTGTCGCACCCCTTGGAACGCTATCTCGCACCCCTGGTTGGGAACCACTGCATTATAATATTTTCTACGTAAAATTAGATTAGTGTCTAGTGTTTTTATTAAGGTTTATTTGTAAATTGATTTCGTCTAGCATATACTGGTAAGTGTTTTTCTTTTAGCAAAGCCACAAAGGCTATCTGCTCAGCCCACCGAGGGGAATCGAACCCCTGATTTTAGCGTTGTAAATTCGGAGACTTACCGCTGTACTAGCGGGGGGCATATACTGGTACCATATGCGAGTTCCTTATAAGCTTCTTTCTATATTGTTAAGACACTGCCGGTGTACCATGACATTTGATCAGTATGTTCATTCAAGCGCAATATTTATGACGTACCCTTTGTACAAGTGTAAGGGTACAAAAGAATGATAAGTTTTCTCACTCTGGCTCATTCAGTTGTCAACAGTGATCAGTGAAGTATTACCGTAATGTTAAAACTTACATTCTGTAATGGAATGGAAGAATTAGCCTCATAGAATGGAAATAATGATAAAATATTCCTTTTTTCACGGTATGTACATTATCTTCTCAACTAAAGTTTTCCAGTCTAATGCAATCTTTCTTTAATATAAATTGAATTTTGTAATGTTCATACTTTGACTCCTCACAGTTACTAACGTGTTTGATGTTTCAAAGTCGTCTTCAATCGTTTCTTCTCTCAGTCTTTCGCTGGCGTAGCTTCTGTTATTGATAGACGGAATACCCTTTATGTTCCACTGTTGGTAGATGACGAGAGAAGTTTAGGCAAGTTGGATAATGTTCTTCGGACGTTGTTTATATGTTGATAATAACGTTAGTGATTAGGATTTGAACGCTTTAAAATAATGTGACTTTCTGTTACAAAAATGACGTTTGAGCAAAAATTTTATATATAACTGTGCTTTATGAAAGTCTGAATTTTGAATCTAAGCGCTGGTAGGTTTTCAGGTTAAGTAAATTTCAAACTTTAGGCCCGGCATGGTCAGGTGGTTAAGGTGCTCGTCTCGTAATAAGGTCGTTGGTACGAATCCCTTTCACATCAAACATGCTCACCCTTTCAGCCGTGGGGGCGTTATAATGTGACGGTCAATCCCACCGTTAGTTAGTAAAAGAGTAGCGCAAGAGTTGGCGGTGGGTAATGATAACTAGCTGCTTTCCTCTAGTATTACACTTCTAAATTAGGGACGGCTAGCGCAGATAGCTCTCGTATGGCTTTGCGCGAAATTAGAAAACACACAAACGAACAAAAACTTCAGATTTTATCGCAAAACTATACAAGAAATATATGCACATAGCCGTCCTTAATTTTAATGTGATATACTAGAGGGAAAGCAGCTGACCAGTAACACCTACTGATAAGTTTGGGGCTATTATTATTTGATCAAATAATAAGATTTGGCAGTCAGTTTTAAAGCACATTCACAGCTCCATGCGTTGATCGTTGTTTTTGACAACGGGGCATGAACATTGAGTCCTTAAATTCACAGTCTACACATCCTAAACTTTTTAATTTTTTGAAGGTTTTTGTCATTAGAATATTTGGCTATGCTACCGGAAGAAAGATACGTCAGAATAAAAACTGAAAAAATGTATGACTTTACGATAAACAATAAAATATTGTTCACAGCGACTAAAATTCACATTTTCCAACGTACGGAGTTCACATGCTGTAGAGACGACACTGAAAAATAAGAAACTTCACTTTTTGCAGTATATATGTTCACTATCTATGGTAATGTGTTTTTAGTGGATAGTCCTTGGGAAAGAGAGTACATTCCAACAAATAAAAATGGAATTAGATAAACTACCGTTTATTTCTTTTACCGTCACTTTTTCAATCTAGAAAATACACGTGTAATATCTACTGTGCTTATAAAATTCGGAAGCTAAAACGCAAGCGTTTCGGAAATATAGATAGTTACGTATCTTTAATGTACTGTTTTCTGCATCATATAAACAAATGGAAAAATAAAGGATTTTTAGCTTCAAAGACAAATTTAATACATTTTACATACAAAAAGTAGTTCGATCTTCAAAATTATGCCTCACAAAATTTTTATACAATTCAAATAAGTATGTACTTATGTTTTATGTTGTTTCAATCTAAAAATAAAATAAACAGTAAACCTCGTTAGAAAAATAGTAAGTGATTAATATTGTATATATTCGAAATTGTGGCTATTATGGTTTGTTTGTTACTAGAACCTACCCTCTAATCCAGTGGTTCCCAACCAGGGGTGCTCGAGATAACATTTGTTTTGGCCACCTTTACCTTTATTCTTAAATAAATAATTACCGTGAGGAGTGCGAGAACATATGAACATTTTTTAGGGGTGCGGGGTATAAAAGAGGTTGGGAACCACTGCTCTAATCTATCACATGAAAATTAGTGACGACCAGCTCAGGTAGCCCTTGTGTAATGTTACACAAGTATTTGGAAAAAGAAAAGATTAATCAGGAACAAAATCAATGCACCAAAAGCAAACTTCAGACTTTATCTTGAAAATAGTTCCAAGGTTTTCCTAAGTAAAACATCAGTTTTTGCTTGTTTGTTCTAACATAGTTGTTAAAGTTTCTCACGCGCAAGACAATTGTCAAAAACAAGTTCTGAACGTCTAGTAATATTAGCTAAACGGTAATAATGATTGATGAGAGGTTGTGATTTGCTTATTTTGAAGTATGTATGATATTAGCATGAAACATATTTTATCTAGTTCGGTGGTCTGTTTGTTTTTATCAGTTTTATTTGGCGACACTTGATATTTCTTCCTTATGCCTTATGTTCTAGATTACACATATAGTCACCTATGATGAACTAGTCTTTACTTTAGTAGATATGCTCTATGTAACAGTGATGCCTATGTTTGACCACTGTGTATACTAGATTTATCAATAAGCAAGCACTGTTCTCTACTTTTAGTTAATTACAAGTAGAAATGTGGTTACTCAACACTAAATAAGCAAGCTACACTGTTCTCTACTTTTAGTTAATTACAAGTAGAAATGTGTTTACTCAACACTAAATAAGCAAGCTACACTGTTCTCTACTTTTAGTTAATTACAAATAGAAATGTGTTTACTCAACACTAAATAAGCAAGCTACACTGTTCTCTACTTTCAGTTAATTACAAATAGAAATGTGTTTACTCAACACTAAATAAGCAAACTACACTGTTCTCTACTTTTAGTTAATTACAAGTAGAAATGTGTTTACTCAACACTAAATAAGCAAGCTACACTGTTATCTACTTTTAGTTAATTACAAATAGAAATGTGTTTACTCAACACTAAATAAGCAAGCTACACTGTTCTCTACTTTCAGTTAATTACAAATAGAAATGTGTTTACTCAACACTAAATAAGCAAGCTACACTGTTATCTACTTTTAGTTAATTACAAATAGAAATGTGTTTACTCAACACTAAATAAGCAAGCTACACTGTTCTCTACTTTCAGTTAATTACAAATAGAAATGTGTTTACTCAACACTAAATAAGCAAGCTACACTGTTCTCTACTTTTAGTTAATTACAAATAGAAATGTGTTTACTCAACACTAAATGAGCAAGCTACACTGTTCTCTACTTTTAGTTAATTACAAATAGAAATGTGTTTACTCAACACTATGACAGCTACGTTTGTTTGGTGAAATATCCTGTTAGATCACGAAACATTTATTGAACGAGTTGAGTTTTATGACATTCTATACAAATATCGCTTAGAGTACATCGATTAAAATAGTATATAAAAGGGATTAAAAACGGAAGTTCTTGATCCTATATCCCTAATAGGGATAACTTATACTTCTTTATAACTTTCGCTGAAGGATTTTCAATTCAAAATTTAACAGAATCCAAAAATGCAAAATCATAAGGTGAACCCGTAACTCTACTAGCTAAGGAAAAAAAAAACTGAAACCACAGAAACCAATGAAGTGTTCTATTATTGTATTGAAATACCTTGACCGTCAAACTGAAGAAGATTAGAACTTTGGAATGGACATGATCAAACAACAGACCTTAAGCACACTCTGTTATTCACTCTGTTAAAAGATATCAACATTTCTATCGTATCCCAGTAGGGGAAATAGGAAGGTGTGAATCACAAACAATTTCAGTCATTTGTTGTCCACAGTTTACACTCTGAAGACAACTGGTTTGTATCATCTTCAATAACCATTTGTTTTCTGTGTTGACTGAATTGAAGGAATGTTAGCCAGTTTTTTTCTGTTGTATGGGGATTATGGTAGTCGAGTTCTCATGGTTTGGAATAACTCTGTCAAATCTAACGTCAATGGAAACTAACAAAGTTCTCTAACGTACAGTGTTTTCTATTGACGATCTTAATATCTTTCATATTTGCTTGTTGATAGACCCTGATGACAGAAGTTGTATAATGTTCCGTTGAAGTTTATGTGGTTAAAGATAAGACAATCGAACTCTGAGGAAAAGCCTCTGTATGTGTGTGTACGAACCGCCACAACTACATGTTTTTTAACATCCACACTCCCTCCCCATCCTGCCCCAGGGAGTAACAAAAGGGACAGTCGGTGTTTAGGTCTCACCCACCATCTACTATGTCTGCCGTGGTAAGAATGTATACCTTTCTTGTGCTTTGAACTGGGACGTCAGGTGATAACTTATTGAGAGATAACTTTGGCAAAATCAAATTATTACCTTAAAAACGACGTTTCGGGTATCTACCCCTCGCCTGTTTGTTTTTGTTTTGTTTTTGAATTTCGCGCAAAGCTATTCGAGGGCTATCTGCGCTAACTGTCCCTAGCTTAACAGTGTAAGACTACGTGAAAGGCAACTGGTCATCACCACCAACTCTTGGGCTACTTTTTTATAAAGAACTAGTGGGATTGACCGTCACATTATAATGCCCCCACGGCTGAAAGGGCGAGCATGTTTGGTGCGACAGGGATTCGAACCCGCGACTCTTGGATTACGAGTCGAACTTCTTAACCCATCTCGCCATGCCGGGCCTCCCCTTCCCTGATGATGCAATATAAAATTTCGTCACGTCTGAAGATTGTTCTGCTTTATGGTAGTTTCCCTGTATTTAATTAGCGTTTGTTTTCCTTCTAACGAATCTAATAGGAAAAGATTACATTTTATATGAATCAAGTAACTTAAACATCAATTGAACAGGATATGTTACGAAAGTAAATTCAAGTCATAAAGAAGTAGACAGGTATTTTTATGCACTTAGATTAGAATATTTCTTGTATGGTGATCAGCATCTGTGATATGGGTGGGTAGAGTCAAGCCTTAGGAGTTGTTTATTGTTATTGTGTTTTTTTTGTTTTTTTTTGGGAGGGGGTTCTCGGATCCACAAGCCAACACGCTAACCACTACTATTAACACAAGGCCACAGGCGACCCGGTGTTGACTACTACCATTAACACAAGGCCACACCGACCCGGTGTCTAAGGAATAGACAAATTAAAATGGTACATTAACCTTCTTGTAATAGTACTAGTATATATATTTTATTTTGTTTTTGAGTGAGAAACATTTATTTTTTTCCTATTCGCGGTTTAAACCTTAGTTTTACTATAATTTACTTATTTGTATATTTTAAAGTGCGAAGCCATTTAATGTGTTCTCTGCACATTGATCACCACGGGTATCAACCTCCAAAGTGTAGCAATACAAAACCATAAACTTACTGTTTGGACACTATCTTGCTACATCCTTTTACTGTAATTAATTTTTATATTTACAACTTGTTTTATCCGTAGCATTCATTCATATATCGAAAATTCTATTCAATGCTATTAGGACATATTTAAAATTTCTGTTTAACTTACGAGTTTTGCTGTTTTTATGACATTGCATACTTTCTTGTTATGTTTGTCTTGAGAGTAAACACACATTGAGCTAACTGCTCTGTCAACCGCAGGAAATCGAACCTCATAGTCTAGACTTCTAAATCCGTACACTTATCACTGTCTTTCCGAGTACCATATATATTTAATTCTAATATATTATCGTTCTTAGGCAAATCTAAACGAATTAAAAAAAAAAAAATTGGTGGTCGTCATTTTTTAATCACGATGTTGATGGTAAAACTTAGCCATTTCGAATAAGTTTATCTAAGCCTGTATATTTAATAGAAACCATTAAGTTGAAACATGATTTGGCCTTGATTGGTACACTTATTCTGGAGTTATTTAATAGGAACCCTACAGACGTATCCATTCTAAGCATTTAACGTAATTAAAAAGATAATTTACGTGTTTGTCCACGTTGACAATCTGTTGTCCTCGTAAAAAAAGAACAACAACTTTCTTCTTAACGTACCCCGCTGGTACAGCGGTAAGTCTACAGATTTATAACGCTAAAATCAGGGGTTTGATTCCCATCGGTGGACTCAGCAGATAGCCTGATGTGGCGGGAATCGAACTCCTGATTTGAGGGTTAGAAATCTGAAGATGTACCGTTGGAGGGCACACCGTTAACACAGAACGGTAAGAATTTTATTGCGAATATGAGTGCAAAGAATTATCCAAACGATGTTCCCAGTTTTTGTATCATTTGTATAACTGTTGCTGTTTTGGGCGAAAGTTAGCAAGGCTAACGCTGGACGTAATCTACAAAGCTAAATTTATCAAATTTCGGTCAGTGGTGTTAAAGATCCTTTGTTGTCGTTTCTCAGAAGTTTGTTACTTCATGTTAAACACTAGGTTAAAGTGGAAAAAAACACACAAGCGTCTAATATTTTACAAATGCTTTTCGCTTATGAATTTGGATTTGCATAGGATTGTTGAGCAATTTTTAAATGAAGACACATTTTAACTGAATTCAAATGAAGTATAAAAGACATTTTAATATCAATTATAGTATACGAGTTTAAACAGCTGTCTTGAATAACAAAACTTTAGTAGTTTAAACCATATCTCCCTGAACATTATAGATCTGCATGTGCTATGTAAAGTATATTTCAGGGCTCGGCATGGCCAGGCTGGTTAAAAAAACAAAGAAAGTATATTTCATACCACAATTTATATATGTGCTAAGTTGCGTATTTCAAATAGCAATTTGCATGTGCACTAAGCTTAGTAATTCACATCACTATTTACGTATGTGCTAAGCTGAGTAATTTATATAACAAGTTATATATGTGCTAAGTTGTGCATTTCGTATCACAGTTTATATATGTTCCAAGTTGCTTATTTCACTTCACAATTTATACACGTGTGTGAGATTTAAATAGATGTTTATGAAATGTGGTAAAATTATGTTTAAATAAAAGAAGAAAGAATCAGTTTATGAGATGAGACGCATGCATACTATGCCTTTAGGTTTCGCCCATATTGAATTCCAAGTATATACAATTTCTGTAATCTAAGAAGAATAGAATATGAGTATATTCTGAATACATTAAGTGTATTTGTAATCATTATACTAAATGCAAAAGAGCAAAGCGATCCTGCAAAATATGGTAAGTACTAAATCTGTTTTACGTGTGTATGTGTACGTGTGTATTTTTATATAACAAAACTGCATCCGCTGTGTCCACCGAGGGGAATCGAATCCCTGATTTTAGCGTTCTAAATCCACAGATTTACCGCTGTAAAAGCGGGGGATTTTTTTATGCAATACAGTGGCCCGGCATGGCTAGGTGAGTTAAGGCGTTCGACTTGTAATCTGAGGGTCACGGGTTCGAATCCCGGTCGCACCAAACATGCTCGCCCTTTCAGCGATGGGGGCATTATAATATTAGGGTTATTTCCACTATTCTTTGGTAACAGAGTAGCCCAAGAGTTGGCGGTGGGTGGTGATGACTAGCTGCCTTTCCTCTAGTCTTACACTTCTAAATTAGGGACGGCTAGCGCAGATAGCCCTCGAGTTGCTTTGTGCGAAATTCAAAAAACAAAACAAACAAAATGTAATATGGCATATGTATTCCATAGATGTGTACAACCTTGAGTCACCTTGAAACGCACGAACTTGATTCGGAGATTTTGAGGCTTAGTCTTCTTTAATATGAACCTACATGATTGTAATGAACACAGCATATGTTAGGTGACGTAACTGGTGAAAAGGTACTCGGCTACTACAATAGAATAACGGAACTGACTGTCGCAGCTATCACGCCCCCACAACTAAAGTAACGGATATCTTGTTCAGTGACAAACTATGGCTTGAACTTGGATCTTGAGGTACATAGCCCAATACACTAGTCAATCGCTCACACCCGGATGGTCATTTTGGAAATTCTGAGTGTTACTAGAATTTTAACATGAAAGTTCATGAGCCAGAGAAACCTGAGTTTTATTGGTGTTTTTTTGTGTTTTTTTTACACAACATATTTTGTGTTTCACTAACGAATCTTCTTAAAGGCTGGCAGATGATGTATTATAAATACCCAGAATTCAGCTGCTGTCCTCCAATTTGTGTAATTTTTTAATAAGGTTACCAGTATCTTCCACGTCAGGGTTCGCTTCAGATAAGAAATTTAACAACTACAAAGATTAGTTTATATTAATTATATATCTGGGAGATCTATTTCTTTTTATATTTGTTTGACAGTACTTGATAGGTAACTTGTGAAACTCAAATTTTTATTTTATTGTCTGCTTGTGTTGTTTTTTTTGTATTTCGTGAAAAGCTACACGAGTGCTATCTGCATTAACCGTCCCTAATTTAGCGATGTAAGACTAGAGGGAAGGTAGCGAGTCATCACCGCCCACCGCCAACTCTTGGGCTACTCTTTTTCCAACGTATAGTGGGACTGACCGTCGCATTATATCACTCCCGTGGTTGAAAGGGCCAGGCTGTTTGTTAACACATATGTATATGTGTGTGTGTGTGTGTGTTCATAGTAGTAATAATAAATTAGAAACTAGTATAACTGACGTAAACAACTTGTGTTAACAGAAGACTTTATGAAATGAATTAATAGTAGCTCATATCGTATATTTTGCGATTGAATTTATTGCTAAGTCTGTGACATCAATAAGCTACTGTTCATGTCTTAACATAGTTGGCGTGGCCAACTTAGTCTTAAGTAAGTTCAGTTCAGACATTCGATATTCTGATTGACATACTTCTTTTAAACGTAGTTAAAAAAAAACATACAAACAAACAACGACAGTTAGATGAAAAGCGTTCGAACCTGAAGTTCGTCACGCGCTATCCAACCACTATCAGTTTACCGAGAAGTGAAAGCACGATTGTATAAGGGACTATGTGGCGTCGGTCAGCGCGAAGTTTTGCTATCTCAGAGGTCTGGAATTCATCAGCTCTGAAGTTGTTTGTCAAATGCTGTGGTAGGAAGGTTGTAAAATAGTTGCTTTTCGATGACCGACGACGACATAGAAGGTCCAGTTCAAATAATCAATTACTTGAGAATGTGCACGTTCATGGATATCTACTTCAACTTCATTAGTTCATCTTTCTCCCACATGCTGGTTTTAAGGATATTTAGGAAAGAGTCCTTAAGATACAAAGAACGAATTGTAGATATTTTGTGAAATAATTAAGAAATTCTGTAAAGAAAGTTCCTGATTACTTAAACTAGAAAACAAAACCGCCTAAAATAAAATACAAATAAAAACAAAATACTGTGATTTTATTCTCTGATTTTTCATATAAAAATATCATGAACTCTTGAACAAAACTGTCCATAATAAGAACATGTTTTAATTAAAGCTCTGTAATTTTCTCTGTATAATTTCAATGCTTAATTGTTTTTTTTTAGCTACCACTTAAAAGTGTGCAAGTTTCAGCTAATATATAAACAAGTAACGTTATAAATCCTTTTGTGTTGGGGCCCAGCATGGCCAAGCGTGTTAAGGCGTGCGACTGGTAATCTGAGGGTCGCGGGTTCGCATCCCGGTCGCGCCAAACATGCTCGCTCTCCCAGCCGTGGGGGCATTATAATGTGACGGTCAATCCCACTATTCGTTGATAAAAGAGTAGCCCAAGAGTTGACGGTGGGTAGTGATGACTAGCTGCCTTCCCTCTAGTCTTACACAGCTAAATTAGGGACGGCTAGCGCAGATATCCCTCGAGTAGCTTTGCGCGAAATTAAAAAAAAACCCTTCTGTGTTGATTTTAGTGTTGCCTATTATGTATAGGGGTTGAATGTACTGCAAGTTATGTTTATTTCTTCTTTCGCTGTTACCAAATGATGTTCTTTACAATGCCAATTAGTTGATGACGTAATTAAACGGTGGTTGCTGCTACACAGAATACCATGGAAAGATGAATGACATCACGATACTCAATCTTCCAGATGAATTATAAGACCATAACTTACATCTCCAGCGTTCTATGTGGTCTTACTATATGAAAACAGCGTGGTGTAGCCACAATGACAGTAAGGACTCTGCTAGCTTCATTTCAGAACGTTAATTGCTTGATTATCGTCTTGTTTTATAACGATATTTGTATTGCTAATTAATTTAACGCATTATAGATTATTTGTTTTTGTTTTTTTGAACTTCACACAAAGCTACACGAGGGCTATCAGCGCTAGCAGCCCGTAATTTTTCAGTGTAAGACTAGAGGGAAGGCAGTTAGTCATCACCACCCACCGCCAACTCTTGGGCTACTTTTTTACCAACAAACAGTGGGATTGATCGTCACATTATAACGCCCACACGGCGTGAAGGGTAAGCATGTTTGGTGTGAAGGGGAATCGATCCCGCGACCTTCGGATTACGAGTCGAGTATCTTAACCACCTGGCCATGCCGAGCCCGCATTATAGAAGCTATACTTCTTTCCACTGTCTTTGTTGTGTTTAGAACGTTTTGTGGTAGTTTAGTTTTCGTAGTTTGTTTTTATTTTGTGCAAGGTTGATTGAAAGGCAGTTCTTGTATGCATTGACACATATGATACCAGGAACTGATATTTTCGAGATACACTTGTCACACATATGGCGATTATCACATAGTGATGATGTAATCTGTACATACACACGTTAGCGAAAAGAAATATAGGCTAAAAACATCATATATATGTAGTCGTTGTAATATAGACATATATACAAACATAAATATATTAATTTATGTACACTAACGAAGAAAATATAAAAATCAAAGAACACGCTTTTAAGGATTTTGTGGGAAAGACGTTTAACACATGGTCTAACACGAGCCTTTATAAGAAATACGAGTATGGTCAAGAGAAAATATCATTAATATCTTAGGTCGTGATATTGCTTGAAACTTCAACATTTCTGTATCTTATATCTTCATGTTAATGAAGGAAAATGATAAATTCCACGACAAATAAAAGCACTCTTTTTTATTACGTTTTAGCGACTGAATACGTGCAGTAAACTTTCTTTTTAACCATATTCCTCAGACGTGTAGTTCAACATTAGATGTTGATCTTAGGGATAAGACATTCATCTGGTAAAAGGTAAGGCTAGAGATGTGAAGGAAGATAAATCTACAGTTGTTGGTATATAGCTTTCTGCGGTCTATCACCTGTTTTGAAGTTTCCCAAATAGAACGCAGATGTAACTAATGTTAATTAAACAAGAAACGTCTGGTTCCTCTGGCACTGGAATAGTCTTTGCATGACTTGGCCAATGTTTTTGAAAGCTGTGTTTGTTGATATTCGAATTATTTAAGAAAGGACACTTTTAAGTTCTTCGTTTTCTTGGAACGTTGCTACGGGATAATTAACTATTATTTCATGGTACTTTTGTTCGATATGTAGTCAGCTGTATGTCTATAAAATGGGTCGATGTGTAGTCATCTGTATGTCTATAAAAGGGGTCGATGTGTAGTCATCTGTATGTCTATAAAATGGGTCAATTGGATTCTATTGTAGTATTGATAGTTTTAGCATGAACGCATATTGGTTAAACAGATTCAGTTATAGCCGCTTAATTTTTGACTACTGACTAAGGAAAAAGCAGCTAGTAAGCACCGCTCGCCACTACACTGATTTTGTCCGGCTTTCTGGTTGTCACCCTGCTTTATAGTGTACTCACAACTGAAGATAAAAAACGTATTCGACAGCATCGCAGTGCAAACTTCGAAACATCGGTACACAGCCCGGCACTCTAATCTCCAGGCCAAACATCTCTGAAGGTTCGGATTCATCTCGTGGACGCAAGTGTCGCAAAAACGAGTAAAAATCCTGCGAGGGAAACTACATTGGAGAGTAGGACTAGCTATAAAAACCCTACCCGGCTGCTTACCAGTTTTAAAATACGCCACTTCCGTATCTGGCCACGTGATACAGAATGTCGCTCTCTTAAAATATTTTTTCTCCACAATTGGCACTGATTCACAGAAGTATTTCATCATCAGAAGATAAATATATACAAGACGTAATATGAGAAAAATCCACTATTCAAGTGGTCCATGAGTTTTTTTTTTCATTTTCCTTCAGCTTTATAGTCATCTAAATGACTTGCATAATCTACTAGAGTCCTTCAAGGACCAAATGTTGTAACTTCACGTCAAGACAACTGTTTTTATCTACTCAGCTGTAAAGTGTCAGGGTACGCGACCAAACTAGTTCATCAACGCTTGTGTTGACAAATCTTTACAAGTAGAAGTGAGAATGTTGAAACGCGTTGCTATAGGCTAGTGGTTCTTAAGAAAATAATACACACCATAAATCACGTCTTACTTTTAAATATTGTACCGCTAGGAAATGTTGGACACGCCTTTCAATTTTTGTAGCTATAATTATTCAGCGTAGATTAAAAAAAAATGAACAAAGTTTTTTTGTGTTATAAGGTATGACCCTGAAACTTGCTCCTAGCGGTTTCTCAAAGAAACAACTAGGATTAATCATTTATTAATTAAACAATCATCCACTATCTTGAGATTTCACTTATTTGTCAGTTAACTTGAAATTTAAGCTTTGCTAGTAAATTTATATTATGAGTACCATTATTATCAGTTATATACAAGGAAAGACACAAAATATTACTTAAAGCTTTAGGTTACAAATACCCTGTTGCTCCTAATTAACGCTCCGGGTTGCGTTTCAAACTGCAAACGTTTGACTCGTCAATTTTAGTGTTAATACGCGCGTTTCTTTTTCAAATCAAGATTGTGGTAATAAATGTGGATTATATGTAGGGTTACTATTGTTGTCACATAAGGTATGCTTTATAAAATTAATTAGAACGGGGACGTTAGTCATTGACAATACGAGAATTCAGAAATATATATGTGAATCTAATAATATAAATACTAAACACGTGATAGAATTAACTGAGTTCTTACATTGTTAGTGAATTGTTCTGGCGTTTGGTTTCTTATATTGTCAGTGAATTGTTATGTAGTTTAGTTTCTTACATTGTCAGTGAATTGTTATGTAGTTTAGTTTCTTACATTGTCAGTGAATTGTTCTGGCGTTTGGTTTATTATATTGTCAGTGAATTGTTATGCAGTTTAGTTTCTTACATTGTCAGTGAATTGTTCTGGAGTTTAAGTTTCGTACATTGTCAATGAATTGTTCTGCAGTATAAGATTCTTACATTATCGGTGAACTAACCTAATATTTAAGTTTCTTACAGCAAATTGTTCTGAAGTCTAAGTTTTCTCGTTTGAAAGCGAATAAGAATTTGATTTCAAGTTCTTTGACATAACACAACTACAGTAACAAATCAGCTTAATGTAAGTACTGTTGTGATAAGCTAATGCAGTTTTAGTAAATTATATCTCAAATATTTATTAAAATGAAATGGTGGCCACTTAAAACACAAGTTTTTCTTGGTGTTTCACCTAACCCTAACCCAACTTATATTTTTAGTTGTTTTTAATTAATTTTAGTTTTTTTTTTAAAATAAAATTTTAAATTGTTCCTCTGTACGAGTTAACTTTATTCCCGAAAATTTGAAATATATGATATTCGAACTGTTGGTCTATATATGCTAACTTCACTGTTATATTAGTTTCACTGATAAATAGAAATATATCACAGTTATAAAACGCGAGGCTGACACTAACAGAAATAAAATCAGAGAAGCTTTATTAATGAAATCAAACAACACCACAATTAATGAATACCCAGGTACATCTCTACATGGCTTTGGTCGTTAAGTCATGCATAAGTTTATTTTTAAATATTTATTTATCTTAGTATTTTTTTAAACCGTACATAAATGATGTATAAAATTCACGCGGATAAATGGGTAACTAAAATTGATTATATAATTTAAATACGTTGCTCGATTTTGAACGTTGATTTCTATACTGAAACTTTCTTTACTGTCAAAAACTCGTATATGTGATAATGATCAAAACGTCGAACCTGTTCTAGAAATATTAAATGGCCCGACATGGCCAGGTGGGTTAAGGGGTTCGAATCCCCGTTGCACCAAACATGCTCGCCCTTTCAGCCGTGAGGGCGTTATAATGTGACGGTCAATTCCACTATTTCTTTATAAAAGAGTAGCCCAAGAGTTGGCGGTGGGTGGTGATGACTAGTTGCCTTTCATCTAGTCTTACACTGCTAAATTAGGGACGGCTAGCGCAGATAGCCCTTGAATAGTTTTGCCCGATATTCAAAACAAATATTCACGTTCATTTAAGATTGTTAATGAAGGAGCTCATGTTATTGTTGTTATTTTCTATCGAGAATTATATACGCATAAAGAACAAAAATAATTGTGACTCGATTTTCATCTAACAAATTAAGTATTATTTGTGGGTGAGCGATGTTCAGTGTTTGGTTAATGGTACTGTTGCCAGTAGCCTTAAAACGATTTCAACTGCTGTGTTGTTTACGTCAAACAATACTTATATGCATTATTACTAGGCTTAATACAATGTTGTTATAACGATTTAAACTACTGTGTTATATGCGTCAAACAGTACTTACGTATAATATTATAACGATTTCAGCTACTGTATTATACGTGTCAGAATATATATTAAAGTAGGCTTTAATCCAGTGGTCGTTATAATGACTTTAGCTACTGTGTTACATACAGTGTACTTTGAACAATATTTGTTTGAAGTGTTATTGCTAAGTATTAAGGTTAAATATTTATTTTTCTCGTTTTTTTTTGCTTTTAAAACTTGGTAATAGGAAAAGAAAAGTAGTATTACGTCACGTCTTACTGAGTCTCAAAGGCTTTACTTGTACAAAATGGAAGAGGTACAAGGAAAAAAAATCACATTGGAAGAAACAAAACCCGAAACATAACAATACAAAAGATACTTTATTAATATATAGACGACATAAGGATTAATAAGCAATAAGTTTTTACTTTTTTTCTCACAGTAATGACCGACAATTCATTCCGCCTTGTTATTTAACAATTATGTCGTTGTAAATGATTAATCGCCCGGTGATTCATTTGGTCATTCTATAACTTTACACTAAAATAAAAGAAAATAAAAACACTCTAGATAAAGGAAAGTTGACATTATTGTCTTTGAAAGAAACCAAGTGTTTTACATTATTGTTTTAGAAAAAAAACAAGTGTTTTACATTGTTGTTTTTGAAAGAAACCAAGTGTTTTACATTATTGTTTTAGAAAGAAACCAAGTGTTTTACATTGTTGTTTTTGCTTTATTTTGTATGTTGTTGTTTTCTTGTTTTTTTAGAATTATAAACGAATTACGTGATATTATATCAAGAAATTGATCGATCTGATACAGTATTAATAGATAAGGCCGACTGTTTTAAAAACCACTTTATGATAATGTTGTCATTGTATAGGTCCACAGAAATAAATGAAAGGTCGCCATTTTCTATGGACCACCATTATCGAAAATTCATTTGTTGAATATTTATGTTTATCAGCACTTAACCTTTGTAGAGAAATTAACTTGAAACCTTAGTGAACTTTAAGCCAAGTACTTGCTATTCTTGCTAAATATTACTGAATATCTATTTATTTGCTAACTTAACGTCTACTTTAATCTTTTTATAGTCACAAAGTTCATTATTGTTAATGTGTGCAAGCTGCTACTAGATGTTTTCAGTCGGTTACTGAATTGGTTCTTCCACGTTAACCGTAAATTACCAACTTATTTACAAACCAATCACTGTAGTTGGTTCCACATATTGCATTTTATTGAGCAATTTTACGTTTATGCCCGTTTAGGTATAAATTCCTCTCTTTGGAACTGATTGCCACTCTTGTAACCATAGCTTAAAGTGCGAGAAATGCATTGTTATAGTATATCTCGTCAAGTCCTCCGCTAGTCCAGTGGTAAGTCTATGGATTTACAACGCTAAAATCAGGAGTTCGATTTTCCTCTGTGGACTTAGTAGATAGCCCAAAGTGGCTTTGCTATAAGAAAAGACATACATGCATCTCGCCAAATCCACAATTTTTACTTTTACTGCAGGGCCTGCCAGCGCCTCCTGGTGTTTTTTACACAAACGCAGAACATCGTAAAGACTCTTTTTTTTTTTTATTGTATTTATATTAAACAGATTTTCCTTTTCGAGCTCCTTTCTTTTCTTATATATTTCACCAAGGTTTATTGACAATTGAAAACTATCGATCTAAGAAAGTAAAACACGATTTGTACAATTGACTATTAAACGACAAAAAAAACAACAAATTAAAACAGTTTGAAAAAGTTCCGCAAAGCAAAAAAAATGAATAAAACTCCACGAATAGTCGGTCTCCAATATTGATGGCGGTATTAGCTAGAAAGAAGGTAGAGTTCCATGATATTTAAGTCATTCTGTTTTGTACATAGAGTAAAAGACAGATAGACACTCTTCTAGCTAACCGCTGTCACTCTTAGGTCGACCACAAGTCCAGTAACCTTCTTCGTGTGTGTTTGTGTACTCAGACCTGGCTGGTGAGGACAAAGAATGCAATACCTCAGCAAGGAAATCAAGATTTTATCAGTAATTGGATGCTTAATCTTTGCTATAAGAAGTTTACTAGAGTGTCAGAAGCATTTAACAATGAAAGTAGCCCTGCATGGCCATGTGGGTTAACGCATTCGACTTATAGTCTGAGGGTCGCGGGTTCGAATCCCCGTCATACCAAACATGTTCGCCCTATCAGCTATGGAGGCGTTATAATGTGACAGTCATTGGAAAAAGAGTAGCCCAAGAATTAGCGGTAGGTGATGATGACTAGCTGCCTTCCCTCTAGTCTTACCCTGCAAAATTAGGGACGGCTAGTGCGGCTAGCCCTTGTGTAGCTTTGCATGAAATTCAAAAACAAAACAAACAAAGGAAGTAAAAATTTCGGAATCTGTCTTTTTTCTTGATAAAATCAGTGAAACCGCCACTTTCTTAAATTATTTTCGGTGAAAGAACTTAAACCTTTAAATGATACAATGGTTAAAAAACTCACGATTGTTGAAAATATCTTGTAAAGTTATAAAAACACTTAAAACTGTATATAACAATGAATTATATCCGCTTAGCTCGCCGCATGAATCTAACCTCAATTTTTAGAGTTATAAACTCTTAAGATTACCGCTTAGCGGCATGAAGATAAATTATTTCGGTTTGTTTGTTGAAACTGATTATGTTATTGTCAAGTCATTTATTTAAAGCTAATTAACGATATGGTTTTCGAAACGGTTATTCATGTACAAACACGCAAGTTGTTTTCCCTTGCATGTCGCCTGGTGGAAGTAATCTTAAGGTTTCCCCTTGGTGTCTTTGTAAGTTGAGGACCTGTCAAAACACTCAAGGTAATTGTGTGGCACTATTAAACCAGTTATTTAACTTAAACTTACCTTTAATTACATTTTGACACATAGTGCTTAATATTGTGAAATTAAAACAAGAAAATGTTTGTATAGATTCGTAACACTTAAATAGTAAACACAAGCACACACACACACATATATCTTACAAAACAGACCGGAAATGTGTTTCTCAGTTGCTTTAATAAATATGTTTCTAATTTTCTTTGTAGTTGTATTTGTTTGTTTATAATTTCGTGTGCAAAACCACACAAGGGCTATCTGCGCTGTCCGTTCTCAATTTTGCAGTTTAAGGCTAGGAGGAAGGCAACTAGTCATCATCACCAACCGCCAACTCTTGAACTATTTTACCAACAAATAGCGGAATTGACTATAACATAAAACTTTCCCAGTACTGAATAGGCGAGCATGTTTGGGGCGACCTTCAGATTACGATTCTAGTGCCCTAATCATCTGGCCATACCAGGCTCATTAAAAAGTGAGAGACCAGGGGGAACGGATCTAAACATCGCAACCAACCAAGCAGGATGCACAAAGTCAATAGACAACCAGCTGCTAATCAACCAGGAACCTTGAACACGAATTGCAGTAAAATAATGGAGAGCCCAGACCCAGCCCGAATGGCACGTGACAACACCACAGGAACTAGAAAGTAGAGTAACTCGCTTGACGTACTATCTACCAGCGCTCTCCACCTATTAAACTATACCCAAGTTAAACCTGGCATTAATCCCCTCCAGACAACCAACTTGTTTTTTTCTCCCATTAAATCCATATCCAGAGAAGAAGACGACCACGTCGCCGAGCATGACAAAGTTTCCTCAGCCTCAATTCAGCATTTCACCTCTCAAGTTTATTATAAAACTTGAAATAACTTTAGCTTTAAAAACTATTTATGACAACCGATCATTGTTTTTCTTCCCTTCTAGTTTCTTCTGCCGCGATCTGGGCATTCCTATTTGGCGCTTTGGGCTCTCTAGGAATACTCTCACTCCCCTCACACAGCAAAATTCGCAGTTAATATTGGATCCTTTGATTTCCCCTCTAAAAGCACAGTTTTGCGAATTCCTAACCATTCTCGTGTTTCTAATTCATGTCTAAGTCTATTCATTAAACCATTGAATGTAATCCCCAACTTAAATTACTCTAACCATACTCCACGACTATCTTCTAGCGAGGAACTGTTTGCCTTTGTTTCAGCCTTAGTTCTCTTGATCAGCAATCTCTAGAATCTAGCAACTTCACCCTCCCTCCTTAAACTTCCGGGCTTCTGTCTCTCTGAATTCATGGATCTCTAGGACAACTTGGGATGGTACTTTTTTCACATTTGACAGTCATATTATTTACCCAACCACTCGTGCTTTAACAACTGATACTTCTAGTACGAAATATTCCAAGTTTTTAAAATTCCAACCAGTTTCAGTCCAAAACGTTTCACTTTTATTTCAAAGTCTCACAAAATTTTGCGAGTGGGGCGAAGAGAAACCAAATATTTTTTGGGCGCCCCTGATTATCATTCAGGATCCTTTGGGGTCTGGGAAGTTTAAACCAAAATGACTGTGAAGATCGCAACTACTCAATACCACCAACTGCTAACTTTTCTGGTGCTCTTTACAAATGAATAGTAAGATTAAACGTCATACAACTGAAAAGTTAACATGTCTTGTGGCGGTGTTCGAACGCGCGATCTACAGATTTTGAGTTCAGCACCTTAATTGCCGGAGCATACCAGGCGTGGATTATATTTGCAGTAATTGTTTTGTAACAACAACAACGAAAAGGAATTATAAGAAACTAGTAGATATTTTGTATGACAAAAACCTATTACATCTGACCATTTCAAAGAAAGATAGCAACCCGTGAGGTGCACAAACCACTTATAGACTGTCCAGCAGATTATCACAAACTTTAACTATAGATTGCAGCCCGTTACGATATCAACTACATCATGTCTGGCCAAAAATTCTTGTAGCTTCAGGATATTACAGCTTTGATTTTATTGGTCTGGCATGGCCAGATGGTTAGGGTGCTCGACTCACAACCTAAGGATCGCGAGTTTGAATTCTCTGTCACACCAAACAAAATCTCGCTCTTTCAGTCGTGTAGGCGTTATAATGTGACAGTCAATCCCACTATTCGTTTTTAATGAAGTAGCCTAAGAGTTGGCGGTGGGGGTGATGACTAGATGCCTTCCCTCTAGACTTAAACTGCTAAATTTGGGACGACTAGTGCAGATGATAGCCCTCGTGTAGCTTTGCGCATAATTCAAAACCAATAAACAAACATTTGTCTTCAATACATCGTAAGTTACAATAATATTTAGCTTAATTTTCTAATTTTCTTGTTATATTTTGGTAGGCTCTTTCAACCATACTTCAACCATCTCTACATGAGAGTACAATTGAAAGTAACCAGTACACCATAAATGGCGGTACAAATTTTAACTTGGGGGGGGTGCACGCATTATTGAAAAGGCTTCATTTTCTTCGTTAATCGTGATCAAAGAATGAAAAGTTGAAACAGTGGCATCTTCTGATAACTATATTCCTCTTTCGAAAATACACTTTGATACCGGGTGATAATTTGGTAGTGGTGCACGGGGAGCACGTGCCTCCTGTATCACCTATGGTACATTATTTCACGAACTAATTTATATGACTGAAACTTTACTCCTTTAGTCTTTCAGATGAAACCAGTAGGGATGGTATACGTAAGGAGAGTTCCCCCATTTACATTCCTAGATAACAAGCCGTGTTTCTGGAGAACCATATCATTCGCACCTATATAGTGCGAATAAAATAGTGTACTCTTACGACAGATATAACTTTGATACAAGCTTTCATTGCAAGAATAGAAAAACAGAAACATGTTTGGCACGAGACTAGTAGAACAGATGTCGCTCACAGATGCTGTCTTGTGCGATTTAGAAAGCGCAGAGAAGATCGCCACTAGCAAAGAAACTTGCTTGTTGAATTTCATATTTAATGATGCGTGAATACTAAAGAAGCAGGCAGTGGAACGTTACGAAACGCCAGTTGTGCGTTATAGCAGGACTTTATTCAGAAGCTTTCTTAGTCATTTTCTGTTATCTGTGTGTAAAAAAAAATGTATATGCAAAAGGTAATAAGGAATATATATCTCTTTCAAAGAGCGAACACTTGAATGCGGAGAATATTAGTCATTACGTTATATTCTAAAATGCTCTGTGATAAAGTCATAAGCATTTGTCAAAGACGCAATTGTAATTTTGGCACTCAATATCAAAACGTATTTATTGTGTTTGTTTGTTTGTTTTTGAATTTCGCGCAAAGCTACACGAGGGCTATCTGAAATAGCCGTCTCTAATTTAGCAGTGTATGACTAGAGGGAAGGCAGCTAGTCATCACCACCCACCGCCAGCTCTTGGACTACTCTTTTCCCAACGAATAGCGGAATTAACCGCCACATTATAACGCCCACAGGGCTGAAAAATCGAAAATGTTTCGATCGACAGGTATTCGAACCCGCGACCCTCAGATTACGAGTCGAACGCCCTATCCATCTGGCCATGCCGGACCTTTTTATTGTAACTGACGCTAATGACTTCGAGCTGATTACAGAGGGTAAGTATATAAAATTTATTTTGGAGTTTCCTGTGAGTCCATTCATACTATATCTACCAACCGTGCATCTTAAAAACAGTTCCACAGCGTAATTTCCATTTCAAAAGGCACTGTCGTAAGACTGCCAGATCTATAGCACACTAACATCTTCCCCTACTGGATTTCCATAATCCATCTAATATACGAGAGCGACGGTTTTCCCAGCGCCTCTGTAAACAGTCCGATTGCACAGAAATCCATAGATATTGCACCTTTATACATCATAGCACGTTTAACTGTTTCATTATTCACCTATTTGAACCATTCGATAATTGAACTGATATGTCGTGGAAGCGACTCGTGTATACGTGACATGTTGGTTTTACAAATGAAAACTATTCGTTTTACGTCGATTCACTATTCGTTGATAAAAGAGTAGCTCAAGAGTTGGCGGTGGGTGGTGATAACTAGCTGCCTTCCCTCTAGTCTTACACTGCTAAATTAGGGGTGGATAGCGCAGATAGCCCTCGTGTAGTTTTGTGCGAAATTCCAAGACAAAAAAACAAACAGTTGAGAAAAAAACACAATCAGTGTGTCATTTTATTGCAAGTTGACTCACTTTGTTCTGGATGTACAGTGCTTTAATTAGTTTGATGTATCAGGTGACTGCTTTAGTATTATAAATGGAAATATTTGCACCTAGGAGAGTAATAATATTCAAAACAATTGGTAATAATAAGGATATCCCCGTGTTTTTGAAGGAGCATCAGCGGGTCTATCGATATTAAATATCTTATCTTTGACTAGCAATTAAAAGCCATTAGCCTTTATGGCTTATAATCATAGATATAAGTACATACAACAAACCAATTATTTTCAAACCTTTTATTTCAAATGCAGATAAGCAAATTAAGGCGTTAGTCGCTCTTGCAGCAAAAATTCTGGAATGACTGGAGCTATGTGGTGCCACCTAGAAATCTACTGATGGTAAATATATGGAAACATCTCATAAGACGCCTGACTCTTTTTTAAACGATATTTCTTTCTGACGTAACAGTTATGTTACATTCTCGTGACAGTAACTGCAAACTTTCATTCAATTATAACAAAAAACAGATAACATCCACGCTCTGTTCGTACATCGTTGACGATGTTGCGTTTCTCGTTGATTAATAAAGTTCTAAAACGATAATTCAACAATTTGTCTACCCGATCGCACTTTCAAAATTTGATGGAAGATTTTGGAAGCAACGTCTTTCTCGCGAAACACGAAATCCACACCTCAGTTCAGCTGAGTTCCTTTAATACAAGCTCGAACGTTGCATTCGTCTCTGTATGTATTTACTGACATCTGTCACCGCTATACAGAACGTATTTCGAGAAGAATAGGCAACGAGAGAAAGAACAAGAGAATATTTTCGGCACTTTATGAAGTCTATATCATACAGAGTTGAGGCTGTTATTACGACAAAAGAAGTAGTTCAACCTTTTATTAGGTGAGAAGGATATCTAATGGTGAACTATAGAAGCTTTACTTAAGTGTTTCCACTGTCGAGTTTAGAAACTCTGAACAAAGTGTCAAGAAGGTTTTCCGTGAAACAAATATCTGTGATAAAAACACGAAAGGAAGTGGATACAGCTGTACAACCATTTTCATTCCAAAAATATCCAATAGTAAAGTAACTTGTTTTGAATGTTCTATACTTCTTAAATGTGTTTGATACGGTGTGTTCCTATTTACCATTGCAAGTCCTGATTTACACATTGGTAAAATAAATAATTACATGGAATTTCAACATACTTAATTATTTTAACTAAAATTAATTGTTAGATCCCAGACTAATTTATTTTCTCAAAGGGGAAATATCTTTCTAGGTGTAGAATTAGTATAAAACTTAGAAAGTTAGAAATGGTTTATTAATTAATGTCACCTGAATGAAAACAATCCAAGCTGTTATAGTATAATATTGTTCTTACTCTGAATGTGGAGAAAGGCTGAGGAAGTAAAGACATAATGTCTTTGTACACTCTGTTTCAACAACATTAGGGTGAGGGGAAAGGATAACATGTCTCTGACCATGTGATGCAGTGAAGACAAGATAAAAAGAAGAGGTTTTAAAGTCTATATTTAGATCATTACCAGTTCTCTTTGAAAGTAAATTACGTATTTATAGGAATGGATAAAAGAAAGAAGTAACAAACCCGTTACAAGAGAAAAATATTAAATGAAATTCTACACAAAGTGGCCATGTAACATAGAGTAACGGGGAACCTTGCGTAAGGAACGTTCTAATAAATAGACGACCAATTGGAGTACTGCTGAGAATATCTCTGAGAACGAGAATATCTAACTGATGCACTAACTCATTCTAATCTTTGTAAGTATAAAAGTATATTTATTTAGCTGTGTCGATTGTCAGGTTTTGGTTTCGCTTTAAGTACATGGCTTCCTTTGATAGTTTGTTTGTTTGTTTTTGAATTTCGCACAAAGCTACTCGAGGGACTATCTGTGCTAGCCGTCCCTAATTTAGTAGTGTAAGACTAAACGGAAGGCAGTTAGTCATCACCACCCACCGCCAACTCTTGGGCTACTCTTTTACCAACGAATAGTGGAATTGACCGTCACATTATAACGCCCCCACAGCTGAAAGGGTGAAAGAAAGTTACTATTAATAACTGAAAGGTTTTCTGATCTTTCTCTAGATATGATGTCTCTACCCTTTTCAGAAATCAACGGTAGATCCTACATTTCAACGGTTGAAATTCAATGCTGTGTGACTGGCTTGTCACTTAAAGTTTTGATAACGTTTAGTTAACTGTTCGCACTTTCAAGACAATAAGTTCTTCACGTGCCTCTAGTTATTTAATTAATTAAACTAGCTAAACTATTTTTATCGCAATATATTACAACACTTAATACTAACGACTTTGTCAAGTTATTCAAAGATTAATGTTGTATATTGCTTAGTACTTTGTTATTTTCTGTTAGCTACAAGAAGAAACAGTAGAACACTGAGAATGTTCAAACAGCATGTTCTTATGTTACAGTGTTATTGTGGCTAAGGTTTCTACAGTATTATTTTTTAGAACCAGTCTTTACTAGAATTAATTTTCCCCACTGTCAGTCCTACTCACCCTTATGACCTCGATAATATAGCACTATCACCCAGCACCGAAATTTCCATTCTAACAAGTTTCTAGAAAGAATGAGAAAGTCTAGCTAAGGTCACATAACTTGACGAACGACCCGCTTTATTTAAACGTTGACTTCTAAGACCGCACTTAAGCAGAAGAAAAAAAAGAAAGACAGAATAATTGAAATTACATTGGAAAGCTTGAGAGGTACCGTACGTGTTCGGCAGAATTAGCCAATTACAGTTTCTTTCGCGTTCATTTCTAAGTAATACTAGAATTTTGTGAACCTTTGTTAACTTCAAATCATTTATCACTGTCTTGTTAAAGTGCCTTAAGATGCGAAGCTTTATCGCTTATGATTTTGTGGGTTAAAAGATTAATATAACCCTAATTACGATCAGACGTCAACTGCAGCTTCGAAAATGTTATCAATATCCAATCATGTGAAGAAATTTCTGCGTCTCGTATATTTCGTAAGATTATATACTTGGAAGCTAAATTGTTTATTGTAATACTATGTTGTTAGCTTCAATTTTTATTATTTTTTTTAGAATCCATTTTCCTATTGACGTAAGCGTAAGTAATTAATATCTGATTCTAGACTTCCCGTCTGATATCTTTATTCTAAATGTTTGTTTGGTTTGTTTTGAATTTCGCGCAAAGCTACCCTAGAACTATCTAGCGCTAGCCGTCCCTAATTTAGCAGTGTAAAACTAGGGGGAAGGCAACTAGCTGCTACTCTTTTACCAACAAATAGTGGGATTGGTCGTGACATTATAACGCTCTCACGGCTGAAAAGGCGAGCAAGTTTGGTGTGACGGGGATTTGAACCTGCAATCCTCAAATTATGAGTCGAGTGCACCTTTATTCTAAATGTATGATTTGTTTCATTAGTGAATTTGATAATTCACGGAAGAAGAAGAAAAAAGAGAGAAAGAGACATTTATTATGGATACGTTTTCTTTTTGTCCGAATAACACTGTTTCGCTATTTGATACATTTATCCGTTATTAGTTTCTTTTCAGCACTTAGGTCGGGCTTCTTGAATGAGATTTGTTTTAATACAATCTCAATGTCAGTTAACGTTGAAAATAACTGCTTTCAGTTGGTTGGACTTCTTGCGTGAGATGTCTTACATTAAATGTCCCTCGCTGCGACAGGGGTAAGTCTACAGATTTATAACGCTAAAATCAGGGGTTCGATTCCTCTCGGTGAACACACCAGATAGCCCGCTGTGGCTTTGATGTGAGGAAAACACACAAACACTTATATCTAACCAAACAATTAACTTAATTTAGTAGTTACTACCTTCTCTATGGTCAGGTTTGCCTCATATCTGTTTTGACAATCAATTAACATTTGTTTTGTGTTTTGTTTGTTTCACAACGGAGCTGCATTAGCTTATTTACTATACCCATTGCGGGAAATTGAACAGTGGATTTCAGCGTTTAAGTTCGTAAACTCGCTAGTGTTCCACCACGAGACATCAAAATTAGAATAAAATCAGATGGCTCTTCTCTGGTCGGCATTCCTAAATTAGTCACGACTTTGCCTGAATTGTGTCTTTGTCCTGGCTTTTTAGTCCATTTGTTGCGTAAAATACCATTTGGAGTTAAAGTTAAGCGTGACCTGATTGGTTATAGTGCCGGGCAGTGTATCTGCTGGTTACATTCGCATCCCATTACAGTCAAACAAAAAAATCGACATCCGCACTTTGTTGTAATAGATGCGTTATAAACAAAAGTGAGAATCGAACCCATTTACGCGGTCAGACACAAGTACCTCAATAGTTGATGGGACTGCTCTTGACTTGCCACCTTCACCAGATTGCCCAATGTGGCTTTGCTATATGAAAACACACACACTAGCAAAACCTTCCCTCCAACCTGTGTGTTCAAAGTTAGGGACGACTGTTGAAGAGTTGATTTGTTTGTTTGGAATTAAGCACAAAGCTACAAAAGGGGCTACCTGTGCTGTGCCCACCACAAGTATCGAAACCAAGTTTCTAGCAGTGTGAATCCGCAGACATACCGTTGTGCCACTGAGTGGCTGTCGCAGGTAGCCCTGATGGAACTAGCTTTACGCGTACATGTAAAAGCTACAAACAATATAGGTTTTGAAACACCAAATGCTAGAACAGAAACGTATCAACATGCCAATTTACACACGTATTTCAGATATGCTGAAATATGAATTACAATGAAAATCTTCAGCTTTTGATGGCTTGATCAGAAGAAGATCATAATTCACTGTTTCAGTGGTTGCAATCCATTCCTCTTAATGACATTTTTGGACGTAAACCAAATAATAACTCACAAAGTTCTCCCAGCTTAAGATAGGTAGGATAGTCCTAAATTCAAATTCCAAGATTAAAATACAAATAATTATTATAATAAAAGCAGTATAGCATACGACGAATTAAAATACAATGAAATTAATTACATTAGATATTGTAACTAGTATAACCAATATTATTAATGAAAGAAACAACGAATAAAAAGAATTAGTGCGTGAAGTAGAAAACCAACAGAGGATAGTCCCTATCGATAATTTATATTTCTTTAAAAACGTAATCCCTCTAAGGTTGCACTTTATCAAAGAAACTCAGTACAGCACTCTTATTATATAACTTTCTGACAAGTAATGCCATATGTTTCAGTTGAAAGAGTGTCGGGTAGAATGTGTCAACTTTCCCGTGGCGCAAAACATAAACAATATTTAGGAAAATATATACAATAAATGAAAATTAAATGGTCGAGACCTCACCGTTATAACATAATAATGTTAATGCAAAATAAAAGGAAAGTACTAACCGAACAATAAATGTCGTTTGTCTAAAAGCTTTTACGACCAGTCTCAACATATTATTCATCTACCCTCACTGATATTTTCCGAGAATTGATTAGTTCCTTTACCAACCACTTAGAAGAGTTTGCAGGAAGTGGCGAATAACATTCATTCTTCACTTAAAGCGGATAAGGAAACACAATAAGCGTTTGCGAGTTTGCAACTCTCTTTGTTAACCTGAAGATGACCTCGGAAGGTCGAAACGTTATTCTCTGCTTATCAATAAAAGTGTTAATACCCATACCAGTCATTCTGAGATCCATTTTTATTTCAAGTGGGTTTCTCGACATCAAGACAATAAGCGTTTAGGAATACGAACGTTATATAAAAATACTACATTGTACGCAGAAATAGACGAGTCAACACACAGTACCACTAAGGAAACAAAGGTTAAAACCAAATATAAGTGAATTATGATGTAATTCCAATGTAGGTAATATTAACTATATACAATTAATGATTAGAACTAAGAGTTGTAAATAAAACCAATGGTGGACAATACAGTAAAGTTGTTTGCTTTTACCTCAAACAAAATAGGCCCGGCATGGCCAAGCGTGTTAAGGCGTGCGACTCGTAATGTGAGGGTCGCGGGTTCGCATCCCCGTCGCGCCAAACATGCTCGCCCTTTCAGCCGTGGGGGCGTTATAATGTGACGGTCAATCCCACTATTCGTTGGTAAAAGAGTAGCCCAAGAGTTGGCGGTGGGTGGTGATGACTAGCTGCTTTCCCTTTAGTCTTACACTGCTAAATTAGGGACAGCTAGTACAGTTAGCCCTCGAGTAGCTTTATGCGAAATTCCAAAACAAACAAACAATCTAACAAAATAACAAGGAAACAAAGTCTAGACAGGAAAGTTTTTTAAGTTGTGACATGTTGTAAAACTTGTAAATCAATAGTCTTTGGTAAAATGGTGTTGAATTTAACAATCAAGTAGATGAAATTTGTGTTGAATTTTCGTAAAGATGAACCTTAATTACGAAAAAGTACTAAAATCTAGAATAAAAACATGTTTATAAGTTATAACGCGATTGATGTTGTTACGTGTGTGAGAAATATCACATATTTCGTCTTGTAGGAATGTTTCTAACTCTATGAATTTAATTTAAACAGGTGAGATTATTATAATGAAAGCGTTGTAAACCACACTTGCCAGAGCGCACAATAAATATCACTTGTTGTAAGATGGACGTCGGAACTCCATGTCTCAGCATGAAACAATATGATGCTATCGTACAGTAATGTTTTTTACAGTCACTCTCGTGTTTTATGAAATTGAAAACAAGAACTGAAAGATCAATGGTTAACACAGAAAACTAAGTGGTTAAGTTTAAGTGGTTAATAGTGATCATAAAGTATAACTTGCGTAGTGGCCATAAAGTATGACTTCTATAGTGACCATAAAGTAGGACTTGTGTAGTGACCATAAAGTATGACTTCTATAGTGACCATAAAGTATGATTTCTGTAGTGGCCATAAAGTATGACTTCTATAGTGACCATAAGGTATGACTTCTATAGTGACCATAAAGTATGACTTCTATAGTGACCATAAAGTATGACTTCTATAGTGACCATAAAGTATGTCTTCTGTAGTGATCATAAAATGTGATTTATATAATGACCATAAAGTATGACTTCTATAGTGACCATAAAGTATGACTTCTATAGTGACCATAAAGTATGACTTCTGTAGTGGCCATAAAGTATGACTTCTATAGTGACCATAAAGTATGACTTCTATAGTGACCATAAAGTATGACTTCTATAGTGACCATAAAGTATGACTTCTGTAGTGACCATAAAGTATGACTTCTATAGTGACCATAAAGTATGACTTCTATAGTGACCATAAAGTATGACTTCTGTAGTGACCATAAAGTATGACTTCTATAGTGACCATAAAGTATGACTTCTATAGTGACCATAAAGTATGACTTCTGTAGTGGCCATAAAGTATGACTTCTATAGTGATCATAAAATGTGATTTATATAATGACCATAAAGTATGACTTCTATAGTGACCATAAAGTATGACTTCTATAGTGACCATAAAGTATGACTTCTGTAGTGGCCATAAAGTATGACTTCTATAGTGACCATAAAGTATGACTTCTATAGTGACCATAAAGTATGACTTCTATAGTGACCATAAAGTATGACTTCTGTAGTGACCATAAAGTATGACTTCTATAGTGACCATAAAGTATGACTTCTATAGTGACCATAAAGTATGACTTCTGTAGTGGCCATAAAGTATGACTGCTATAGTGACCATAAAGTATGACTTCTGTAGTGACCATAAAGTATGACTTCTATAGTGACCATAAAGTATGACTTCTGTAGTGGCCATAAAGTATGACTTCTATAGTGACCATAAAGTATGACTTCTGTAGTGACCATAAAGTATGACTTCTATAGTGACCATAAAGTATGACTTCTATAGTGACCATAAAATATGACTACTATAGTGACCATAAAGTATGACTTGCACGAGAAGAAGGATTTTGAACTAGGAACAGTATACTAAGATTCAGACATTAATTTTAAGGTAATTTTAAAGTAAGTTTCATGTTAGAGGATTGGTGAAAGATGTGTTAATTGTTTAGGGTATGTTTATTCCCTAGAGTCTATGATTAATTGTAGAAACTACAGTCTTGTTTACAAATTATATTTAAACATTTGACGGTATAAATGATTTTCTTGCCATCTAGCTAACTGACGCACGAAATCAAAGTTTCACAAGAAACCAATCGAAGTACTAACTTATAATGATGTTAAGAAAACGTAACGTTTGTACTACGCTACTATCGACAATCACAGATAATGTTTATTGAAGGAAAATGATCAGTTTACATTAGTTCGAATTATTTAGCTTTAAGATTGTATTGATTTTTAAATAGTGATGTTTGTATCACAAATGCCCGAATCATAAAGTAAGAAAATTCTCATAAAATACGAAAGACTTGTATGCAGAAATTGATGATATGATTCCGAATGTATTACAAATGATTTAGTACAAAGTTAAATGGGATAAGCTACTCCCATCACAAGTTCTCAATCACTTACTAAATAAAAACCTAGTTTTCATTTTATTCACATTTAATTATCCCAACTCATTTATCTAAAAACTCGTATGTGCATGTACTGTTACACTTCATACGTAAAAAAACAACAAACACTGTAGGTTTCTGGTTACTCCACTTTAATACTAATTTGCAAATGTAAGTTAAAATGATATCCACCCCCGAGTAGCATAGCAGTATGCCTGCGGACTTTAAAACCGCTAGAATCCGGTATTCGATATTCGTGGTAAGCAGAGCACAGATGGTGCTACCCCATGGCTGGTTACTAGCCGTACAGAGGAGGCAAAACCAAAAATACTTAAGAGGTCTAGTCAGTTAAGATTACAGTTGCTAAGCCTAATTTGTTTACAATAAGTACTTGGTTCTACAAGTAACTATTTGCTTACTTGCAAACAAACGTCATATTTAATACATTTCGCATATATTTTTTTTATTAGTGCGTTTATAAAAGAATAACAATCGAATAGTCGTTGTTTTTTAATTATTATTTTAAAAGTTCCATCTAAACAGAATATCTCATATCAAAACTTATTTTGTGTCTCCGCCATTTAATTTTTTTTCAAATTTCAAAATATTTAATGATTTTATTTTTCATTCGTCATGTGTTGTATCGTAACACAGGACTAGAAAATCTCAGTAAAACCTACATTATGTATTCTATTCAAGTACATAACATGCACTGTTCATAAAACTGCAAAGTTTCTGTAAGTCTTTCAATCGACACAAAGTTTGTTTTTCACACAGTTCGTAGCTTCGAACAGCTATAGCGTTAACAATGTCTAAACTACCGTTCACATAGAAAGATAACATTTTGTTGCAATATGTCATGCACTTCTTTAAAAATATACCAGAATCTCCTTTGTTCTGACTTACTTGATGGATGTTAGATATTCCTTTTTCTGATCATCTACACGTTCTTAAACTGTAAGGTAGTTTAAATCTTATGAGGTATTGTTATTATTATTGTGAATATGTTTGAGAAAGGTACAGAAAGTGTTTCGTTTAGTACTATGCAAAAACGTTTGATATATTCAAAGTAAAGAACGGCCTCTATAGTGTATCCCCAACGCTAGTACAGCGGTATGTCTTCGGATTTATAACGCTAAAATCAGGGGTTCGATTCCCTTCGGTGGGCTCAGCAGATAACCCGATGTGGCTTTGCTATAAAAAAACACACACTGTAGTGTAAACGTTTTTTTCAGGCCTGGTTTTTTAAAAATTTTCAACGATGTTTTTTGAATCAGTGGTGAAAAGGCGTATTATAATACCTTGTTTGACACTGGAGCATTATACCACGTCATTCACTTTCCTTATCTGTTCAGCTTAAGTTTATATTGGATTGGACACAGTAAAATCTTCAATATTTCAAACCATAGTAGAATATCCATATGCTATAAATAGGATCCACTTTACACATATAACAGACAGGAGAAAGTAAACATCGCATATACAATAGACAAAAAAAACCCCACTAAATCTTCCATGTGTACATGTAACTGACAGGGCACAGTAAAACCTTAACCCATTCAATAAATAGAACATAATAAACACTTCCACATCTGACAAGGTAGAGCACAATAGACAGGATGCAATAAAAATTATTATTATAATGACCCTATTTATTTGTTTCAGAACTTTCGAACAATGCTATAGATATGAATATGTATATGCGTATTCAGTAAGAATGATAGAAATCTTTGTTTGGAATCGCAAGCCTTAAACAATTGCATTTTTAGTTATTACATTCTTTGAACAGACACAGTATCCTTACTTTACATATCTAAAGTATCATTTGTATCTGTTTTATTCACATATAGTACCTTTGGTACATACTTTGTACAGATAAAGTAGCCGTATTACCTGTTTTATACAGATAAAGTATCCTTCGTAAATGCTTTAAACAAAGTATCTTTGGTACCTGTATTCTACACATATAGTATCCGTGGTACGTGCGTTATATAGCTAAATATCCTTTGTATATACTTTATATGGACGAAGTATACTTGGTACATGCTGTACACAGATAAAGTATTCTTGGCACATACTTTATATATATATAAATAAAGTACCTGGGATACTGTTTTATACAGGTGAAATACCTTTGGTACGTATTTTATATGTACAAATAAAGTACCTGTGATACTGTTTTATACAGATAATGTATTCTCGGTACATACTTTATATATACAAATAAAGTACCTGTGATACCTATTTTATATAGATTAAAGTATTCTTGGTACATACTTTATATATACAAATAAAGTACCAGTGATACCTGTTTGATACAGATAAAGTATTCTTAGAACATACTTTATATATACAAATAAAGGACCTGCGATACCTGTTTTATACAGATAATGTATTCTTGATACATATTTTATATATACAAATAAAGTACCTGTGGTACCTGTTTTATACAGATAATGTATTCCTGGTACATACTTCATGCGAAACAGCTGATGCACAAGCACTCCACTCCATGGTTTAAAGCCCTTTCATAGTTCACAGACGCCCCCATGAACAAAATACTGGTATAGCTACCCTAAAGTGATTAGTACTAGAAATACACACCCCGTTAGGACATTGGCGCTTGGCACCTGAGCACGTGCACTAAGTTTGGTCCTGCTACCCCCAGAACCCGTTGAAAGTGTTAGTGGACTTACAAGGTTACAAGCTAAATTCATAGAGTATATCGTTCACAACAGACAGCCATCGTTTTTATATAATTACATAACATGAACCGGAAAAGAAACAAAAGGTGTTGGTTGTGAACGCACAATCTGTAATAATAATAATAAAAGTTCGTTTCCGTGATTATATTGCAGCAAACGTTTCGTGCCAGAAATATTTGGTTTGCTCTAAATAAAGCGGAAAACAGTTGCAGGAAGAAAGAAATGTGACGCCACCACAGATGAAATAGATTACACCTCTTTACAGTATCCAACCTAGAATTACGAACATATAACAGAGCATAACAATGCTTCCAACTTCATTCCTGAGTTCTTTGTTAGGTGAGAGACACTTTGGAAACGAAAATGCTTGTATTACGTTAAACGCAACAATTTAAAACATTACACAGTGTGCGACAGTAAACCGTACCATAAAATTGAAATATAGATAAAATGCCGTGCTATATCAATTAAATAATTATATCCACTCACACGATTAATTACAACGAAAATTGGATATAAGATCATATATTATTTACACGTAAATAAAATTGTACCTTTCTATATTACTGTGCTTAACGTAATAAGTGTAAAGTACCCGCGCTGGTCTGCAAGGTTGAAAGACCCCTTTCATGTTTCAAAGACACCCCAATATAGCGACCAAAGTCCTTTATTGTGTACAACAATTGGTTGTATAATGAAATCATGGAAGGGGGGTATGCGCCTGGCATGGCCTAGCGCGTTAAGGCGTGCGCTTCGTAATCTGAGGATCGCGGGTTCGCGCCCGAGTCGCGCCAAACACGCTCGCCCTCCCAGCCGTGGGGGCGTTATAATGTGACGGTCAATCCCACTTTTCGTTAGTAAAAAGAGTAGCCCAAGAGTTGGCGGTGGGTGGTGATGACTAGCTGCCTTCCCTCTAGTCTTACACTGCTAAATTAGGGACGGCCTCGATAGCCCTCGAGTAGCTTTGTGCGAAATTCCAAAACAAACAAGGGGGGTATGCATACATAATTTTAGTACTTCGTAATGTTTGGCTGACTTTTCAGGCACGTTTTAGCCTCTCGTGGTAATGGGGTTATGCATTGTAGATAAAGACACCCTGGTTAACCCCAACCCTTTATTTCATGTTTAGTCTTGCTAGCTCTAAAACTGTAGGGTAACACACAAAATGAATTAATGTAGGACGTTCATATTTAAATTAGCCCTTGACTGACGAAAACGTCACAAATAGCTTGAAAGCCTTAATACTTACAAAACAAAGCATATCCATTTTTTCTTTACTATGAAGGATATGTAATAGTAAATATAAGGTAGGATTGAAAAACTAAAAGCCATATTTTTTTACACAAACGAATTGATATAGCGCAACGTAACATGATGTTTTTCAAGGTTTCTGTCTTCCAGTATCCACGAAGTATATAGTTTTATCTGCCAGCTACCCAGTAATCTACCTATCTAGTTATCTTAGTGCTTCTGTCTGTTCGTCATGTCTTCTTTAATCTATGAATTCATTTATCCACGCGTATGTACATTCTGTACTGTTTTGTAGCAATATAAAGAACAAACAAAAGTACCCGTCCCCAGTGACGAGTAGAGTTTAACTTTGTCAATCAAGTTAAATTATTTCATGTACTTTAATGTTGTTAATTGTGTTGCACACTTGATTTCAATCAGAGTCAAAGTTCTGACCTACTTATACCAACCACCATTAAAAGTAATTGTTAGTATTTCAGTCATGCTAAGAGTCACTGAACAATAACATACAGTAAATCTACATTTTCATTATATAAGTTATGTCATATTTTGAAATGTAAATTATAGTGTGATTGATTCCCAAACGTTTAGAGTCGAATATCCTGCTTGAGATGTAAAATCTGACATCAACATGATTCGTGTCTGTTCCCCCGTCATTTCAAAAGTGAATATTGAGCTTTGCCTGTGTGCACAGCTTTTCAAGTGCACTGGAAGCGTCCGCCGCAAACAGGAGACACCACGATTCACATTAAATAAATGAAAGTTTAAAAGTAAGTATAAGAACTTTCCCTCTGTTCAGTAATAAGGAAAACAATAGCGTGTAGCATAAAAAATAATTTATTAATAAATACTAGTCACGTGAATACTTTCAGAGAAGTGTGTAATAATTCATGTCATAGGATTCCAGCTTCTAACATAATATAGTTTATAGTTAATTGTAACTATAAAATATTAGCTGTAGATTTGATTTAACGTGGATTGATAGCGTGTCATGCTAATAAGTGAAAGGATTGAACACCCAAGACGTCATGCTACTGAACACGTTCCGCACTTATAAAAAAAAATGACAATCAAACCCAAAACTTTGTGGTGGCTGGTGCTTATAACTGGCCGTCTTCCTCTCTGGCTAGAAACTAAAAATTCGCAACAGCTGATTTAATCATACAGTCCACGTGCTTATGTATGGTATCGTTTGGGATGAAAATTGCAATTTTAAGTCTCAACACAGAAACAACTAAGAATAACACGACGGTCTCTCGACGAGAATTCATTTTCGTTAAAATCTCGATGGAATAAGTTCTACTGCTTTCAGATTAGACAGGCCTGGCATGGCCAGGTGTGTTAAGGCGTTCGACTCGTAATCTGCGGGTCGCGGGTTCGAATCCCCGTCGCACCAAACATGCTCGCCCTTTCAGCCGTGGGGGCGTTATAATGTGACGGTCAATCCCACTATTCGTTGGTAAAAGGTAGCCCAAGAGTTGGCGACGGGTGGTAATAACTAGTTGCCTTGTCTCTAATCTTACACTGCTAAATTAGGGACAGCTACCGCAGATAGTCCTGGAGTAGCTTTACGCGAAATTCAAAAAACAAACAATCCATCTAAGTGTTGCTGTTATTAACATTATTTAATGTATCTATTTTAATATTTTTTATTGTTTATTCTTATAGAAACGATTATTTTACATCGTTACATTAACATATGGGTTTAAGACTGTTCTAAATTTCCATGAGACATTATTGGGATTATGTACGAAAATGTCTTTAAATAAAGGAAGTGTACCCAACTGATGATGCAACGCATTCAAAAATTGTAAATGAAAACAGTACATTAAATTAGCTGTGTTCACTGCTGGCTTAATTTTTTAATCATGACCTATGTATTTAGCTTTTTTGTTTAGAAACTAATCTTAGTGTCTAGAATTAGCGATAAGTTATGCGACAGGAACTTATAGTCTTTATGGTAGTTACATATGTCAAATATACTATACATATTAAAACGATTTTGCATCTTGAAAATAGCTGATGCATACTTTTCATTGCAAAATACTTCATGGTAAAGCTGTAATAATCAATGCACTAACTCCTCCTTGATGGCTTTCATAACCCAACTAAAAACGATTTTCAGTGTCCGTTTCAGTAGTTTAATCGTACAGAAATTTTATGCGCTGCATCTGGCCGCTTGATCTTTTTGTTTATATTTAAAATAGCATATCTGTTTCATTCTCCAACAAGTTGAGGTACGTGGTAGTTGAACAGTTGTATTATGGAATCAACTTGTGTCCATGTTAGTTTCTTTTAACGCTTTTCCAGATGAAAATTCTTTTTTATTATATTGTTTACTGTTACATGGGGCACGTGGACGACTTTTGTCACTCACATTCATCTTCTTTAATTCTCTCCTGTATCAAGATATAAAATATCACGCTTTGCTTACTGCGGGTAGGGCATGACTTGTTGCAGGTCCCTTTTTTGGATGGTCCTAGTGACCGAAGTTCATACATATTTCTTTGTTTTCTAATTTTTCAAATAGAAAAGATATCTCTATCTTGGAAATTCTAAATCCCCAATCTAAACACACAAGTTATGATCTGAGTGTATTAATGATTTCCGTTGAAAAGAACTGTGACATATTCTTCCTAAAATAGGTTAAATGTTACTAATTGTAAAGCAATCATACGTCATGAAAAATCATTGAAGAACAGTTTTTATTTTACAGCATATTCGACTCAATATAATTTCTCATCGTTTAAAATAAAATAGGGAAATATCTACTTTGTAATCACGGAAAGATCCAAAGTGTTTATTCTAAATCAAAGCGAGACCTAGCATTACCTAGTAGTTAGACTACTGGACTCGAAAACTGTAGGTCGCGGGTTTGAATCCTGTCACCGAACATGCTCATCCTATCAGCGGTGTAATATGAAAGCCAATATTACAGTTCGTCGGTAAAGGTAGCCCAAAAGCTGTTGGTAGATGATGTGAACTGGGTTCTTTCCCTCTAGTCTGCCGCTGGTACAACGGTAAGTTTACTACGGATTTACAACGCTAAAATCAGGGGTTCGTTTCCCCTCGGTGGACTCAGCAGATAGTCTGATGTGACTTTGCTATAAGAAAACACACAAATAAACAAAGTTTCGCATAGCCTCGTAATTTTCGTCTTGTGCTTCTAATATTTGTTGTCAACAATGACTGAAAAAAAATTCCTCTGTAGCATGTCTGAGATGACATTTTATATATTTTTTGCAGTAAAGCATGTTAAAGATGTAATTGTGGCAATTGTCAGCAGTTACATGAAAAATTCCTTTATAGCATGTTTTAAAGTGCCATTTTATATGTTTTTTACAGTAAAGCATGTTAAAGATGTAGTTGTGGCAATTGTCCGCAATGACAAATGAAAAATTCCTGTGTAGCATGTTTAAAGTGACATTTTATATATGGTTTCTATTGTAAAATATGTTGAAGATTTGATTTTGGCAACGTTGTTTAACGTGTGATTATTTTATCATCAGTTATGTACCCGTGACATTTATTTCCACCAACTTTTAAAAAATCGAAATGTACGTTCCTCAGTGAAATAGTTCTATAAGAAAGTTAATGGTGAGAATGTATTCTAAAGACGGCAGGTATACATATTAAAGAATGTATTCTACAGACGGCAGGTATACATATTAAAGAATGTATTCTAAAGACGGCAGGTATACATATTAAAGAATGTATTCTACAGACGGCAGGTATACATATTAAAGAATGTATTCTAAAGACGGCAGGTATACATATTAAAGAATGTATTCTACAGACGGCAGGTATACATACTAAAGAATGTATTCTACAGACGGCAGGTATACATATTAAAGTTATAATTAAAATAAAGTATAGACCAATTACCTTTGTTAACCTGAAGATGGCACAAGGAGGTCGAAACGTTCTGTATTTTAATTAAAGTTTTAATACACATTCCAGCCGTCTTGAGAATACATTTTTACTTCAAGTGGGTTTCTCGTCATCACGAGTAATATTTCTTCGATGTTTATGTTCTTATGTTCATTTGTTTCCAAATAAAAATTATAAAAATACGTGTGTATATATTTATATACAAATGCCTGTTTTCCCTCTGTCTGATTCTTTTATTCGCCTATTTTTCTATTCTTGCAAATTTATATTATATAAACACCTGTGAATATAACACAATCACTTGCGTGTGTCTATGTTTAACATTCACTGATCGTGTTTGCATGCTTATATATTGGAAAAATGAAAGCTTTGTGGGCTACAGTCAGACGGAGGAAAGTAAGTGATAATTCTTCTATAATATTTCTGTTTGGAAAACTGCTAGCTATATATATCACTTCCGGTATTTTATCAACGATCGCCCAGTACTACTTCTCTTCAAATCACATCCATTATAAAGTTTTATAAGCTCTATGATTATAAACCTAAGTTTTATACGGAATTTTTTCACGGTCGTGTGTAAATTGCAGTGGAAGAAAAAAAAATTATAGATTTTAGAGAAACGTATATAACGTATTCAGTAAGTTCTGATGGAATTATTTCTAAGTCGTTTGTTAGGAATTGAGCGCAAAGGTACAGTTATAGGCTATCGGCTCTTCGTTCAGCACGGGTATCGTAATGCGGTTTTAAGCAGAGTGAGCCCAGAGTCATACCGTTGTGCCACTGGCGGATTTCTAAATCGAACTGGTTTTGATGATTAATAAAGTTCATTGTCAGAAAAACGATCGCTTTAAAAAATTATAATAATTTTAAAATATTACTGTCAGAAACGTCTTTATCAGGAAATACATTTCTGGCACAAGTGAAAAGTTAGAGTAACACAATTAAAAAATAGTTACATAAAACAGTTATTATTTATCGTACCACCACAGCCTTCGTAGAAACGGATTAAATAAATGATTTTCTGTTTGACGTACCTTGTAAAACAGAGGCATAAGTGAAATCTGTCACATTTAAACTCAAACGTTTGTGAAGCGAATTCAGGCAGAAATAACACTATGAAACAAATTTTGTTCCTGGATAGTATGTGTTATTTCTTAATTGCTTATGTTGTAAAAGTACAGAAAATGGCCATCACTCCCTTCAAACTTTGCTTTTGTGACCTGGATGATGAAAGTTAGAAATTAACCTATTTTCTATGTAAAAATAGACAAATTAGCACATTTTCGTTTACATAGAGTCTGAATAAAACAACATATGAATCAAGTGAGTAGTTTTTCGAGACTTGTGACTGTAATGTAAATGATTTTCACGTATCAGTTCCCAAATATAGTCTCTCATCATGTTTTTGTTATACGCTCCCAGGTCACAAAAGCAAAGTTTGAAGAGAAAAATAGGTCTTTTACATTTATTCTAGAATGTCATAAGGAACTGGGAAATAACACTTTCAGTCCAGGAACAAGAAAAAGTAAAAAAATTGTTACATAGTGTTATTAGAAGACTCCATTTATTTGTGTGTTTGTGAATTATCTTAGAAAAATATTAAATTCATTATTCCGTTGTTTTTTTTAAGACTGAGTAAATGTGACACAACTGGAAATACTGCACTAGTTAAAGTAAATATATGCAGGATTCTTAGGTTATTAATATAAATTTTTGTATGAAATATGCTCGAGAATAAACGTGAAGAAAGGTAAAAAGGTTTTATTTTTTTCACATTTTAGACTGGTGAGGTAGAAGAAAGAAGGACAAAAATGTTGTGTGATTTTGTTTTGAATTTCGCACAAAGCTGCACGAGGGCTATCTGCACTAGTCGTTATTGATTTGGCAGTGTAAGACTAGAGAAAGGCGACTATTCATCATTTTCGCTCTTCTATGTAAAATATTTTCTCAACCCAAACGAGCCGTTTATCATATAAATTTCTCAACAAGTGAGTTTCTCGACATCACTGGCGACTATTCATCACTATCCACCGCCAACTCTTGAGCTACACTTTTACCAACGAATATTGAGATTGACCGTAACATTATAACGAACCCACGGCGAGCTTATTTGGAATAAGGGATATTCGAACCCGTGACTCTCAGGTTACCAGTCAAGTGCTTTAACCACATGGCCATGACAGGCTTATTTGATGTTATATAAACCATTAAATATGTGCAAGATATAATAGCTGAAAATAGTTTAGTTTGTTCACTTTTAACCTGTGAACCTTACTGCATTCCAAGGAAAAAAGACGAGCGGAATGTACACTCCTAAATAATAATCGTATTAGATTTTTCATCCGGCTTCATTTTCAGTCATGTGAAAAGGTTAGGACACCCTATGAAAGCCTGTGTATTTTTGCAACATTTTTGGATATATAGATATTTAATTTCAATTTCAACAATACTGAGAGATTATAAGGATATAACTAAACAAATAAAACTGAAGAAAAGACTTTTCAAGATATTCTGTAAAGGTAATTTGACAAAAAATGCAAATTCTAACTGAGTAAAACGTTAGAACACCCTACCTCCTAATAGCTAGTGTTACTCCCTTTGGCTGAAATAACTGCAGTGAGACGCTTCTTGTAGCCATCTACCAGTCTCTGACATCGGTCTGAAGAAAGTTTACCCCACTCCTCAATGCAGAATTATTTCAGCTGTGAGATGTTTGAGGGGTTTCTTGCATGTACAGACCGTTTCAAGTCACCCCACAGCATCTCAATGGGATTAAGATCAGGGCCATTCCAGGACTCTCCATTTCTTAGTTTTCAGCCAGTCCTTGGTAGATTTACTGGAATATTTTGGGTCATTGTCGTGTTGCAGGGTCCAGTTCCGCTTCAGCTTTAATTTTCTTACAGATGGTCTCACATGATCCTCAAGCACTCTCTGATACACAATAGAATTCATGGTGGATTCTATGATTGTGAGCTGTTCAGGTCCTGCTGCAGCAATGCAGCCCAAAACCATGACACTTCCACCTCCAAGTTTCACTTTTGGTATGAGGTTCTTTTCCTGGAATGCTGTAATTGGTTTACGGCAAACATATCCTCTATTCTGGTGTCCAAATAATTCAATTTTGGACTCATCTGTCCAAAGAACATTATTCCAGAAGTCCTGGTCTTTGTCTACGTTCTCCCTGGCAAACTTCAGTCTGGCCTTGATGTTTCTCTTAGAGAGCAAAGGTTTCCTCCTTGCACACCTCCCATGGAAGTTAAACTTGTGCAGTCTCTTTCTGATTGTAGAGACATGCACTTTTACACCAACAGTAGTCAGAGCCTGCTGTAGGTCCCGTGATGATATGTTAGGGTGTTTGAAGACCTCTTTTAGCATCTTGCGGTATGCTATCGAGGTGAACTTGCTTGGACGACCAGACCTGGGCATGTTGGCAGTTGTTTTGAAAGCCCTCCACTTGTTGACTATTTTCCGAACAGTGGAATGGCTGATTTCAAAATCTTTTAGGATCTTTTTAAATTCCTTACCAGACTCATAAGCTGCTACAAGTTTCTTTCTGAAGGCCTCTCACCATGGTGCTCACTCTCACTTCAACAGTCAGGAGCACACCAAACTAAATGTCTGAGGTTTAAATAGGGCAAGCCTCATTCAAAATGCTGAGTAACGATCTTCTAGTCATGTGCACCTGGTTTGATACACCTGTGTGTGAGTTGAGCCATTTTAAGTTGGAATAAATGTGGGGGTGTCCTAACTTTTTCCTCAGTTAGAATATGCATTTTTGTAGAATTACATTTACAGAAGATCTTCTTGAAAAGTCTTTTCTTCGGTTTTAATTGTTTAGTTATATTCCTATAATCTTTCAGTATTGTTACAATTGAGATTAAATATCTATATATCCAAAAATGGTACAAAAATACACAGGCTTTCATAGGGTGTCCTTACTTTTTCACATGACTGTAAATCACTGCATCTTACATCTCTGATGACGTACAATAAATCTCCTTAATTTATGACAGTTTAGCAAATAATATATTCACGTATTCATGAAAAACAGCGTAATTTTAGAAGGCTTTACGCATCCGAGATTTTCTTACGTTTCTCATGTTGGTTTTTCACCATGTGATAAGGAATTCGGACAGTAAAGCGTTGAAACCGTACTGAAAAATGTTTTGATTGATTACGGTAGAATGTATTAAGCAGCTTCCTATTCAGTACTACAAAACATTTACTGAATTACAAATATATATACAACTCCACCGGTAGTTCTGTTTTACTATACTAAAACTATATATTTTTGTAAATTTCATTGCACTGTAGCACTTTTGTAAATTATATTGCACTTTTAATACATGGGACACTTTAACACGATAAATCAAAACATCATATCCATTAGCCTATGTTCTATTGTGTTATAGTACATTCAGAATTTTCTTGCAAAGCTACACAAAGGGGGTATTCGTGTGTAGTCTTCATAATTTTGAACTGATGAGTTAAAACGAAGATAGTTAGCTGATGTACAGCACCCACCGCCAACCATTTTGTTATTTTTTCGTAAACGACTAGGGTATTTGACTGTCACTTCTATAGTGCACCCTCGATCTCAAATTAAGAAGTGTGATTTTGCAGCAACAGGACGCGGACCACGAATCTTCGAACTTAGAATCTAGCACGCTATCATCACGGCCACACCCGGGTATTTTAGTAAATTACGACTTGTTACTCGCACATAATGTTCTCATTGGATCGGTTGTAAAAAATGTGAGGGTTTACGACTCTAAAAATAAAGTTTAAATACTCATGGCTAACACAGCAAAAATAACTCATATTGTGTGTAGCTTTGCGTTTAACAACAAAACCAACAGTATCACATTTAATAAGATATATGATCTATTATAACATTGCATTGTTAATTAACAACTTACAATATAATACAAAATGAAAAAGTTATATATCAAGCCACTTTTCACTTAGTAAACTTTTTACGTATCAGGTTTCTTTAATACTGAGTAGCGTCTGATTAAATCGTAGACAATATGTTTAATTATTTCAGATATATTAAGTCTTTGTTTAATTTATAAATTCCAGGCATAAATCTAGGCGAGTGTCACCCGACGCACCTGACACTTATAATAATTTTAAAAGTGTCACACACATCACTAAAAGTGGTGGTAAGCACAGGACGCGTATTACCTACTAGATGTTTAACAGTAGTTGTATGGACAGGTGCGCAAATTGACAAACATCAATGACGATTACTTTCTTAATATTTCCGGAAGTTCTACAAAACACAAACTATGGAGCTTACTTTAATCAAAACATAATAATTAATTTTTAAGTATTTCTAAAAGTCGTACAAAACAAACTATAGAGCTTACTTTAATCAAAACATAATAATTAATTTTTAAGTATTTCTAAAAGTCGTACAAAACACAAACTGTGGAGCTTACTTTAATCAAAACATAATAATTAATTTTTAAGTATTTCTAAAAGTCGTACAAAACACAAACTATGGAGCTTACTTTAATCAAAACATAATAATTAATTTTAAGTATTTCTAAAAGTCGTACAAAACACAAACTATGGAGCTTACTTTAATCAAAACATAATAATTAATTTTTAAGTATTTCTAAAAGTCGTACAAAACACAAACTATGGAGCTTACTTTAATCAAAACATAATAATTAATTTTTAAGTATTTCTAAAAGTCGTACAAAACACAAACTATGGAGCTTACTTTAATCAAAACATAATAATTAATTTTTAAGTATTTCTAAAAGTCGTACAAAACACAAACTATAGAGCTTACTTTAATCAAAACATAATAATTAATTTTTAAGTATTTCTAAAAGTCGTACAAAACAAACTATAGAGCTTACTTTAATCAAAACATAATAATTAATTTTTAAGTATTTCTAAAAGTCGTACAAAACACAAACTGTGGAGCTTACTTTAATCAAAATATAATAATTAATTTTTAAGTATTTCTAAAAGTCGTACAAAACACAAACTATGGAGCTTACTTTAATCAAAACATAATAATTAATTTTTAAGTATTTCTAAAAGTCGTACAAAACACAAACTATGGAGCTTACTTTAATCAAAACATAATTAATTTTTAAGTATTTCTAAAAGTCGTACAAAACACAAACTATAGAGCTTACTTTAATCAAAACATAATAATTAATTTTTAAGTATTTCTAAAAGTCTTACAAAACACAAACTATGGAGCTTACTTTAATCAAAACATAATAATTAATTTTTAAGTATTTCTAAAAGTCCACAAAACACAAACTGTGGAGCTTACTTTAGTCACATAATAATAATTACTTTTAAGTATTTCTAAAAGTTCTACAAAACACAAACTATGGAGCTTACTTTATTCACATAATAATAATTATTTTAATTATTTCTAAAAGTTCTAGAAAAACACAAACTATGAAGTTTACATTATTTAGTTGCTCTAATCTTTCAAGCAACACTGATGATCTAGGAACCAGACGAAACTAGTCTGTTGTCGCTGTGGTAGAGAATAAAAGGGAAAAAAACTGGCCTGTACGTTACGTTTTCTCACTAAAATTCACGATTTTGTGATGAAAATAAAGTAACAAACAAGTAGATAAGCAGTTTGTGCGCTGTATAGTGTCCCACAGTGGCACAGCGGTATATCTGCGAACTCACATTGATGGAAACCGGGTTTCGATACTCGTTGTGGTCAGGAGTACAGGTAACCCATTGTGAAGCTTTGTACCTAATTAGAAACAATTAGTCAATAAACCGCTGTATAATAATAATAATAGTTAATTAATTGCGATGTTATGTGATATATTGCCTAAACACCTGAACAATTTTAGAATGGTAATGGTACTTAAAGGACTATATATATCTAATTCAAAGAAAATAAATAGCGCACATAAACACACGACTAGATTTGCAGCCAACATTTTGGAACTTTTTGTAATGTTGTAATAGACTTGTTAGCACAGTTCTCGCTTCTAGGCCTAAGTTTAACAGCATACAAGTATCCACAGGTTTTCGCATTTTATTACTGCCTGGCATAGCCAAGTGGGTAGGTCGCTCGACTCGTAATATGAAGGTCACGGTCTCGAATTCCCATCGCATCAAACATGTTCTCACTTTCAGCCGTGAAGGCGTTATAACGTGACGATCAATTCTATTATTCGTTGGTAAAAGAGTAGCTCAAGAGTTGGCGGTGGGTGGCGCTGACTAGCTGCCTTCCCTCTAGTCTTATACTGCAAAACTAAGGACTTCTTGCACTATAACTGCAGTTTCTATCTGCTTTTAAAATGATAAAACCATACGAACTTTACATTGGGTCTCTGTGTACGGTATCAAAACATGTTACAAAAGACGTACGTAAAGCCGAAAGATATTTATTCATCTTTGACGCAAAGGCTATATTTCATTTTCTAACCAGTTTTTGACCTCTTACATATGTCTTATTCTATTTTTGTTTTTCCCTTTGTTCGTCGAAACAGTTATGGCTCTCAATGAAAAGCAGAGAAAAAATGAAACTGTGTTAGAATGCAGGAGATAACTTTAGTCAATCAAATATTTCGATTTTTTTTTCTTGATGGGAGGTCCACCTCCAAATTTTTTCCTGCACTCGTCTCTAAGTTTAGTTCAGCTCTAGGACAGTGTTTTTCCTTTATGACGTTATGAGCTACTAAGTATCTTATTAACTTGCAATTAAAACTGTCGCATGAATATAAAGAAACAGAATATTGCTTCACTAAACGTCTATTTTTTTCACGCGTGTCGAATTGTGAATTCATGGTTCGCCTCCCGTTATCATAAAACCACGATCTACAATTTGGGTCCACGAGTGCTCTGTAAGAGTGGAGGTCAAATTCTACTATGTGGTCGAACAGAGTATCCAAAGCATTGGCTATAGCTGCTTCTCTTCGTAGCTCAAAATTAGGGGCGGTTAACATCTTGAGTCCTTGTTTAGCTTTGCGAGGTTATCCTAAATAAATAAATACTCTCTCTCTCTTTCAATGATAAAAATATAATTGGTTTGCTGATGTTGTAACCATCCGCATTAAGTTCTTTATATATATGTATTACACTTATTGAGCTCTGTACTTGAATTAATCAATCACGATGTCTTTTTTGATCCGAAACTTGGCAATCACGGTCCAGCTTACCTCATTTTCATTTTTTCGTATATATTCTTTAATATTTAATCATTTTCAATGTCATGCGCCATTGTCATGCGTCTCTTACTGCACCTCCTCATTTAAGATTATTAAAAATGTTCTTTTTCTTGTTTCTCGCGTCATACATCTAGTATATGTCAGATTTCTTCATGAATAACTTTCACAATCAATCTTTTTTGAACTCATATTCACTAGTTTCAGGTAGCACCGAAGTTCGAATCCCTATATTCTTCGTACGCTTTCCCTGAAAATGAACCAATCATAACAATCCTAGGTTACACGGTAACCTAAAGATACATATTATTTAGTAGTATTCTCCTGGTGTTGTCATCACTTCTTCTCACGATCTTTCAGAGTTCTACATTTTGCCATTCCAACTTTTTTCTTGATCCGAAAGTTGCAACCATCACCTGTAGTTACCCAACTTCTTAAGTTTTTACTTGTTCTTAGAGATAATTCTCATTAGATTTTTGTAACTTTAACTTGGCCTTCTTTGACGTGGACACGCTGTAGTCGTGGAAGCTATGGCCTATCTTGATCATCTTAAGTAAACGAGTTTATGTATCAATCTTTATTCCAACCGAGTTAGGGAGTCTCACTGTGGTTCGGTTTGGACTTCTTTAGAAGAAAATTCTAAAATCAAAAGATGGTATTTCACCCTTACAATTTTTGTTTGAAGGAGGCAGGTTCCATATTCATTATGCACATGGATACGTATTATGGGTTACGTAAAATGTTTTCGTTTATTCGAAATGTACTAATGGTTTGTTCCACAGCTCCTTAAACAGTGGCATACATTTGATATAAGGCCTTTTCATTATTTGTAAATCTATTCTTCTCTCCGACACTTCCTCTTTTAGGAATCCTGGATCTGCCATTTGACGCAAAATGAGAGACGTGGGTGAATATATACTTCCATTAACTAAAGATCTGTCACAGCTAAAACTGGGGTCACTCAGAATTAAATAGAAATATATACTTGGTTAACTTAAATCTAATGAAATTATAAATGCATATTACCCTTCTTTGTTATTTTAATTATTTTCGTAAAATAAGAACCAATTTACTAGAGTAACATCTAGTTTGTAAAGAATAAAGATTCTTTAGCTCATGGTGTCATGGAAACTGAGAAATGGGATTTAACGGAAACATTGAGGATAAATAATTAAATTGGATTCACTGTTTGTATTTCCTCGTCTTTTTAAGTGTATGTAATTAGTTTACAAACGTCTCAATAAAACTCTTGCTTGTCCTTCATACGTTAAAACTAAGAAACTTAAATCCTTTGACTTTCAAGGAGAGTGACGATAAACCAGAATATGAGAACAAAAGTATACATACACATAAACACAGCATGGTGAAAGTAGGGCTGACATGTGGTGACACATAAGTTAATCTTAAAACTTCTAATTCGGAAATGCAACATTTTAACACAGCATGGTGAAAGTAGGGCTGACATGTGGTGACACATAAGTCAGTCTTAAAACTTCCAATTCGGAAATGTAACATTTTAACACAGCATGATGAAAGTAGGGTTGGCATGTGGTGACACATTAGTCAATCTTAAAACTTCCAATTCCGAAATGTAACATTTTAACACAGCATGGTGAAAGTAGGGCTGGCATGTGGTGACACATAAGTCAATCTTAAAACTTCCAATTCCGAAATGTAACATTTTAACACAGCATGGTGAAAGTAGGGCTGGCATGTGGTGACACATAAGTCAATCTTAAAACTTCCAATTCCGAAATGTAACATTTTAACACAGCATGGTGAAAGTAGGGCTGGCATGTGGTGACACATAAGTCAATCTTAAAACTTCCAATTCCAAAATGTAACATTTTAACACAGAATGATGAAAGTAGGGCTGGCATGTGGTGGCACATAAGTCAATCTTAAAACTATCAATTCGGAAATGTAACCCTTTTCAAAATGCCACCAAGTGAACCCATCAAATGTTAAATATCTTAATTTTTAAGTTATGGATGAAATAGTGTGTTAAACTATAAGTAAACGGTTGTTTTCTTTAGTCATGAACGTAGTTCCATCACTGATCTTCAGAGCTCCTACCTCCCTCTCCTGTTTCCGTTCTCATTAAAATTCCAATAAAATTTATCTCGAAGAAAGATAACTGCCGTTTCAGATATATGTAGATATGTGTTTATTAAATATATTTAATAACATTCGGAATACTATCGTTTCATTTATTTAGTTTTGATTTCAACGTTTATTTTCAATATCTTTAAGGAACGTTAGGATTCATCACTATGTGTGAAGTTTGTAGAAACAGTTCATCACACAAACCTAATTTATGAAGAATAGTGGAACAAAGCTTAGATTTTCCATATCTTATGATTATTCGAGTTATATTACTATTCATTCGTTGTAACTTTGACGCACTAAATAGATAATAAATACATCACAGTATGGTAGAGTTGTAAAATCGTAAGAGAGGTCTTTGTACTTTTACTTGTTATATAGGACGTTAAAGAGATTCGAAAACTTATGGGCTAATGGAATGATACAGAAAATGTCAATAAGGTGTCATTTATCATTTGGAAAATATCGAGTGAAAGCTACCAGTTTCAGATGATTCTTCTTGAAAAATGAAAACACAGAGCAATCGGTGCTCGACATGAAACAAGAGTTGTTTCAGATTGTCACAAAACATTGGGTACAATGTGTCTTATCACAAATATCAATGCATAAATATCTAACAGAGATAAACTCCGTTTACTTGTATTTACAATACTTACCAAGAGTACTAGTGTAAGAAAAACCAGTATATATCACGTTAGTTTATATGACTTCACAAAAACAGATAAATAGCATCAATGTATCAAAAGCTAGCGTAAATCAGATCTATTTATGTGACTTTACAAAACTGATTAAATATACCGAACAGAGGGTAACGTTACGGGCTGTGTATCATAAAATTCAAGGATCGTGCATCGGTATACTGCTAAACACACTCCTCTATCTCAGGTATAGGAGCGTATTAATGGTGATAATATGGTGACTGATGGTTCGCCGCTCCTATTTAAGGTCTCTGATCGGTTGGCCCGGCATGACCAGGTGATTAAGGCACTCGACTCTTAATCTGAGAGTTGTAGGTTCGAATCCCCGTCACGCCAAACATTCTCGTCTTTTCAGCCATGGGAACGTTATAATTTTACGGTCAATCCCATTATTCGTTGGTAAAACAGTAGCCCAAGAATTAGCGGTGGGTGGTGATGACTAGTTGCTTTCCCTCTAGTCTTACACTGCTAAATTAGGAACGGATAGCCCACATAACTCTCGTGTAGCTTTGCGCGAAATTCAAAACTAACAAACAAATTCTGATCGGTTACCTTTTGGTCTATCTGTCTTATTATATATAGCTCAGGTTGAAAACACCAAATATCAAGATTATTTGTGAATAAAGTTTATTTAATTGAAACAGCACCGCTCAAAATGTCAGTATGACGCTTAAAAGGAGATTTAATGTTTTGTTATGTGAAAACAAAAGAACGAAGTGCTGGTTAAAGACTTGCCAAATTGGCAGTCTATAAAAATTTGGAGACAAACACGAAATACTTCAAGACCTCATTGCTAACTGCCTAAAAGTAGAGGTTGAAAACTTGGTTGTTGTGTCAGTCTGTTTAGAAGTTCTTTTAAAACAGTGTTTTTGTCAACAACCGAATGAGGGAGGTGTGACAATATTTTTAGAACAGCACAAACATTCTCAGATGTTAAACAGTAAATATTAATTTACTCCGATTGGTGTATAACTCAAAAAAGAAGAAATGAGACACAAATATTAAAACATAAAGATGATTATTATCATTTTTTAAGAATAATAGGGTCAGCTTTAGGTTTTTTTTTAATACTGCGCAAATTTGTTTGTTTTGTTTTGAATTTCGCGCAAAGCTACACGAGGGTTATCTGCGCTAGCCGTCCCTAATTTAGCAATGTAAGACAAGAGGGAAGGCAGCTAGTCATCACCACCAACTCTTGGGCTATTCTTTTACCAACGAATAGTGGGATTGACCGTGCCTTTATAACGCCCCTACGGTTGAAAGGGCAAGCATGTTTGTTGCGACCGGGATTCGAACCCGCGACCCTCGGATTACGAGTCGCACGACTTAACACGCTTGGCCATGCCGGGCCTACTGCACAACTGCAATGGAAGTTTAGCGTAGTCGATACACTCTGAAACGTCTTAAATTTCATTCTTTTCATTTGTGACATCATTTTTTTAGAGCGTTGTGCATCCACGTGGCTAGAGCATGGAACCCAGCCAAAAAAACAAAAAAGTGTTCAGAGGAAGACTACAGTTCTTGTACTAGTGGTCGTGATGAAGCCGCAACGGCGAAGCTATGGCTGCATAGAGTAAAACTTTTTTTTTATCAATTTGTACAGCAAAGTTAATTTCTTTTTTCTAATTTTACTGTCAAAAAATAAAACGTTCATGTTTCAAAGCGTAGCTGCATAGCGATAAAAACTATAGTGAAATATAACAGCAATACCTAACTCTCCATTATCTCGCGTTCAACTAATAATAAAACTTTGTGATTAACAAGGACTTGATTGTCTGATTTCATCAAATTAAAACTTGTTTTAGATCATTTTGCTTCGTAGAACATTAAATAATTTCATCTGTTTCTTAGCTTGAAAATGACGTTATTCGGTTACGACATCAGTGTTTTTAACAATAGAACATTCAATCGTTTCTTTGTCGTGGTTAAATATGATGCTACAAATAAAACTGGAAATAATAATAGGTTTCAAACAGTTCTAGAATTTATTAATATTATATACGGTACATTAGAAACAGCTAAGTTAGTTTTAGATTAAGAAAAATGTATTTAACTAATTTCTGATCGTAGCTAGAATATTTTGATATCAAACTTCACTTCATTCGGAGTTGGCAACCCGGGTTCGAAGCAGTGAAATACCACAAAATTTTCTCCTCACTTTAAGTGGGTGATTTAAAAAAGAGGCACTCAAACCATTACTCCTGGCAGGGTAAGGTGTTTAGGGCGCTCGACTCATAACCTGAGGGTCGCGGGTTCGAATTCCCATCACACCAAACATGGTCGCCGCCCTTTCAGCCGTAGGGACGTTATAAGGAGAAGCTCAATTCCACTATTCGTTGGTAAAAGAGTAGCCAATAAGTTGGCGGTGGGTGGTGATGACTACCTGCCTTCCCTCTAGTCTTACACTGCTAAATTAAAGCTAGCACAGATAGGGGTGGTGATGACTAGCTGCCTTCCCTCTAGTCTTACACTGCTAAATTAGGGACGACTAGCACAGATAGCCCTCGAGTAGCTTTGTGCGAAATTCAAAAAACAAACAATAAAGTTTTAGCGAGCGACTATCATTGAAAGAGTATTTCACTTCGTATGGCGTTTACGCTATAGTAACGATATAGTACCAAAGAAAATGACCGAGTGTTCTGTAATTACTTTTACAGATGGTAGGTGTAGCACAGATAGTCTATTGTGCAGCTTTGTGTTTAGCCACAAGCAAACAGTGATATAAAAATGTTTTAGGTGTGTGCTTATTTAGAATTTGTTTTTTCTTTTCAATTTCAATAACAAATGAGCTGATATCGTAAATAATTTAAAGGTGCTCTTATGATAAATACAAACACCGAAACAAAAAGGTATTAAGTTAACGATACTTCATTATGGTATCGAGTAATTTATTTTATTTGCTTAAAATTCGTAATGTACGAAGATAATACGCGAGGAACGAAAGTGACAGAGGGGAACAACCGTACATTTTTTACAGTTTATTAGTTTTACATCTCTGGTAAATCCTTCCGAACAGGGTTCCCATTTTTCTGAATATTTTACAGAAAGCAGAAAATGTGTAGTGCATAACAAAACATGGAAATGGGTTCTTTGTAATACGGACTGAAGTATTTTGTGGAAATATGACAAAAAGTTCTGAAAAGAATCACGTTACCCAATGGTCGAAAAAACATTTTTGCTAGAAGAGAATCTTTGTATTTAAGTGGAGTACTGTACAAACCAAGTCGGGATGTATTGAGTGGAGTACTGATTAAAACGGGATGTATTGTACAATATCAGAGGAGATTGTACAATATCATTTAAAAAACTTTGATGTCTCGAAAATAACATTACGACGACAGTTTAACGGCTAGAAGAGACTGTGATCTTTGTATTTAAGTGGAGTAATGACTAATAATCCACAGGATATATTGTACAAAGTCATTTAAGTGGAGTACTGATTAATAATCCACAGGATGTATTGTACAAAGTCATTTAAGTGGAGTAATGACTAATAATCCACGGGATGTATTGTACAATATCATTTAAGTGGAGTAATGACTAATAATCCACAGGATGTATTGTACAATATCATTTAAGTGGAGTAATGACTAATAATCCACAGGATATATTGTACAATGTCATTTAAGTGGAGTAATGACTAATAATCCACAGGATATATTGTACAAAGTCATTAAAGTGGAGTAATGACTAATAATCCACAGGATGTATTGTACAATATCATTTAAGTGGAGTATTGACTAATAATCCACAGGATGTATTGTACAAAGTCATTTAAGTGGAGTACTGACTAATAATCCACAGGATATATTGTACAATTTCCAATAAAACTACGTTTCATTTCATTCTATTTCTAGTATAACGTTAGATGTGCACTACACTTATTAAAATACAGCACTTGATCTATTTCTAAATTACATTCTATTCAACCAAGTGAAGTAAAAAGTGTTAATAAAAACCTTGTTACTTTGTGGTCCTGATAAAATTCTTTATGAGAATGAGATTGTGAACAGTGATCAGTCTTAAAATACACATACAAACTGACCAATACTAACAGCATCAGAAATCATGTGTACTAAAACAACACGTGTAACTGTTGAACAAGTGAAAAGAGGTTTACTCACCCAACATTTTTACAACAGCTCGCCGAGAAGACTGACTCGATCCCTTCGCGGATTGCTTCAGCTGTGATTTTACCCCGTTTGAGGTACTAGAAGCGGCTTCGCTGCGGTCCAGACCGGAGGGCCTCCTCAGCTTCACTCCGATAAACACGTACAGTACCGTGATCAGTGTCATGGGGAGAATGAAGAAGAGAAAAGTGGATATCTCGAAGGCGTGGCTCAAGGGCGTTTTCAGAGTACAGAAAACGTGGACAATGCCAAATTGTATGGCCAGTGGTATCGCACATAATGCACTAAGCACCCAGATAATCACGATGGCAATGACTGCCCGAGAGAGCTTGGACATGGTATGGGCCCGAAGTGGATGGCAGATCGCAAGGTATCGTTCCACGGTGAAACAGGTGATGGTCAAGATAGAGGCGTTTGTGGAAGTTTCGGAGGTCAAGCCTCTGAAAATGCAAAAGAATTCGCCGAAGACGTAAGGATAACGTTGCCACAGTAAATACATTTCTTGTGGCAGACCCAAGATAAGAAGAAGGAGATCAGATATTGCCAAACTGAAGAGATAGTAATTGGTGGCTGTGTGCATGTACTTGTTCCTAGCAATGACCACACACGTGCATATGTTGCCTACAACTCCAGTGACAAGGATAACTGTATAAATTAATGTTATGGGAATCACTGTTGATGGAGGGTCTCTCTTTGGTCCAAAGCTCAGAATAGTTTCGTTACTGCTTTCATTATCCATTATTGGTAGCAAAGTGGTCAAGATTGCATCAGCTAGTGAAGAAGAAAACGTATGTTCTGAACCGGGCAGAAGAATATCAGTCATTGCGAAACACGAACGTTTACAGCACTTAGAAGTCACTTGTTTTTTGGATGTATGTTCCTGAGTTCAATCGCAAAACGCTGTTTTCTTTCATTATATCGTGACCAGAAGCGCTAAGACAATAGTGCTGTAAGAGTGAAGTTTACAATTAATTAGAGGAAAACTAGTTTTCGAATAAATCAAACCTGGAAAGAGTCGTGTTTTGCCTTCACCTTGAATAACGAACCGGCTTTCTTTGTCTGACAGTGATCAACACAGGAAAACTAAACCATATACGCAGGTTTAATCATTACAGTTGAAAATATAGCGGCTATTAGATCTATTTGATCTGGGAAAGATCACTTAATGGACATCCACTGTTTCACAGTGCTACTTACACTGTCAACGAGCCAAGGTTTTATTCCGACTTCGAGTAGCGCTGACGTCATTCTACGTCACTAAGCACGTGACTTACCCAGAATGTCTGTGGTGTTAGTCTTGTGAGTGATATTCGATTCAGAAGTCGAAATGCTAAAAAAAAAATCTTAATTTTTTTTTGCCTTTTTTGTGTTTATTTTCTTGTAAGACAAGCGGTTAGTTATTCACTTAGCTTTCGAAGTAATTTTTGAAAAGAAATTCCAAAGTGTAAGAATTTAGCGGTCTGTGAAACGTCGTCGTGTGTCGACAAAGAATTGTTTCACGATTAACCAAATTATACCTTAAAAATAACAGGACAATTTGAAGAAAATATTAGGTGACTTCAGATGTGTAAAAAGTTAATATTCGTAGTAACTTGTACTTGCTGCTTCTAAATAGTATAATTAGGATATTATAATAAAGGCACAATTGACATAACGAATTAAATTGTTCCCCGCTAGTACAGCGGTATGTCTCCGGATTTACAACGCTAAAATCAGGGGCCCAATTCCCCGCGGTGGGCTGAGCAGATAGCCCGATGTGGCTTTTTTATGAGAAAAACACACACACACGAATTGAATAACATGTTCGTTTTGAATTTCGCGCAAAGCTACACAAAGGCTATCTACGCTAATCGTCCCTAATTTAGCAGTGTAAGACTAGAGGGGAAGGCAGCTATTCATCACCACACACCGCCAACTTTTGGGCTGCTCTCTTACCAACGAATTGTGGGATTGACCATCACATTATAACGCCCCCACGTCTGAAAGGGCGAGCATGTTTGGTGGACGGAGATTTGAACCCGCGACCTTCCCTCTGGTCTTACACTGCTAAATTAAGGACGGGTAGTGCAAATGACTCTCGTATAGCTTTGCACGAAATTGAAAACAAACAAAATACAAGTAAAGCTCATTACAGGCATATTTATATTTAATATAAAGTTTATTTATAATGCAAAATTGTGTTGAGTAATATAATTTTAAACGTAACAAACATATTAAATGTGATTGTTTTTATCAAAAAATATTCTTTAAGATTTCAGGGATTAATGTTGCCGAATTTTCATTTAAAAACCGATAAAGTTAATTTTAAAAATTATTATTTTTTCTCTTAGACTTTTTGTTGTTTTCATAGTGTAAAATTAAGCAATGTGCTAATTGCATATGTTCCCTCTGGATGTTAACTTTGTAGGGTTTCATAGAACTTGTCGCTGACCTCCAGTGAGACTGTTTTTTATACAATAACAACAAATGAGACTTACATGACACAAAGTGAACAGGAAAATTCTCACAATCAAAAATATATAGCATAAATCATTTTCCAGTTTGTATAAGGCTTAGCTTTCATTACATTAACTTTGCCTTCCATGAAATTTTTAGCTGAACTTTGTCAAATATGACGATTTTTTTTTCAACCTTTGCCATTTTCTACGAAAGAAAGTGTCAATAACAAATGGAAGCTTGAAGAATAGGAATACGTGTGTGACTTTATCATAGCAAAATCACACTGGGCTGTTTGCTGTGTCCATCGCGGGGGAATCGAACCCGAGATTTTATTATTCAAATCCGTAGAATTACCCGCTGTTCGAAGAATAGGGAGTCGTGAGGCAACAAAAAATTGTTAATAAGGTTAAAGTTTGTTGTTGTTGTGGATTATAGGATGAAAATAAAAATAATTGTTTCTGTGATTACGTAACATGGAAGGTTTATTTAATTTGTATATATTTATTTGTTGTTTCTTTTTTTTTAATTTCGCGCAAAGATACTCAAGGGCTATCTGCGCTATCCGTCCCTAATTTAGCATTGTAAGACTAGAGGGAAGGCAGCTAGTCATCACCACCCACAGCGTATAGGGGTTGTAGTCTTTCTATGGACTTGTACTTGAGGTAGATGACAGGTACATCGGAAGTATCAGAGTCATGAAGCCAATATAATAGGCCCGGCATGGCCAAGCGTGTTAAGGCATACGACTCGTAATCTGAGGGTCGCGGGTTCGCATCCCCGTCGCGCCAAACATGCTCGCCTTCCCAGCCGTGGGGGTGTTATAATGTTACGGTCAATCCCACTATTCGTCGGTGAAAGAGTAGTTCAAGAGTTAGCGGAGGGTGGTGATGACTAGCTTCCTTCCCTCTAGTCTTACACTGTTAAAATAGGGACGGATAGCGCAGATAGCCCTCGAGTAGCTTTGTGCGAAATTCAAAAACAAACAAACCAATATAATGTATCAGAATTTATATTTTTATGTTTGAATACAAAAGTATTCGAGAATCCAAAATCTCTACCAAAGGATTATGTTTTTGTTTTGTGTTTATTATCCTTTAAAGAAAATACAAAGCTCGGCGTAACATAGTGGTTAGCATACTGGGCTTAGGATCGAAAGTTCTTGGGTTCTACACGTAATGTTGTTGAACACGTTCCGTACCTTTAGCTGTGGACGCGCGTCATAAAAAATGCCATTCAGTCTACTTAGTTAGGTTCAAAGCACCATACAAAGCTCGGATTTATTTGTTCGTTTTCTTCTGTGCTGCTGACTGCTGTGTCTGAATCCTTGGGATCTTTGACCAATCCGTTTATATCATGTGCGTATAAGCTACCGTACAAGAAGCACATTATGTTTCTACATATAGAAAGAGATATAAAGTATAATGTGTAATGTATGTATGTGTGTGTGGGTGTGTGTACACATTCGACGTCTTAAAATTCTTGTATGTAGAAACTTGCAAGGTACAGTGATATACATATGTCATAATCAAAATTATATATATCACCGTGTAAAAATATTCGAAAACATCTGGTGAGTATTAGAAGAGAAATAATCGAAATCTTGAAAATTAAAAGATGAAGACATATTGTAGGTTAATTTCAGAGTTACATTTGTGAAATGTTTCAAATTTGAGTCGCCACCACGTGTTTCTTTATGGCAAAAAAAAATCTGAGACAATTGTGCCATATTTCATATTTTTACCATAAAGAAATTCATGGCAATGATACAGATGTCATTTGTCAAAGATAAGGTGGCGTCTCAACTTGCTCTTGACTAGTATATGTTTGTTTTGCTATTCTATTTGCACAAAACAACAGATGAGCCATGCGCACTAGTCGTCTTTAATTTTGAATTGGCAAGAAGAAAGAAGACGAAATTCAACAGCCATCAAATATGGCACTCAGCCCTCGTTCTTTTACCCTACCTGTTCCTACAAATTTAATACGACTATTATTTTTTTTATTGTGGCGTTGTTTCGAATAACGGAAAACAAAGCTACGCAATGAGCTATCTTCGCCACTAATGTGTATCAATTAAAAATGTTTTTAATCATGTATCGATGTAAGCTTTGTGTGTTTCCTATTTATTATTTTAGCGTGTAAATATTCTAGAAAACTTACAGAGTTTTTAAAAGAGTGTGTAATATTCAAAAGGAAGTGTAAAAGTCATCTAATAAACTTCGTTCATCTGTTTGTTACGGTTTGTCCTGTGTTGACGAGCCTATGTATCGTCTCCAAACAAGCTCCAAGAAAGGGAATGAAATTTTGACAAACCTTAAAGACGAAACGAAACCGTTCTGTGATTAGGTCATGTAGGCTTATTACACTTATTACAAGGACGTTCAAAAGAGAAACTATTTATACTGTGACTTCTTCTTTGAAGGATAGGCAGAAAAATCCAAGACAGGTTCAGACTAGTTTGTTCTACTCACACCGGTTATCTGTAAACTACGCAAAGTCTTTATTTGTAAACGTTTCCGAGTTCGTGCTAATCTTGAGTTCGAATCCCAATCGCACTTAACATGGTCGCTCTTTTAGCCTTAGGGGCATTATATTGTTACGGTCAATCCCACTATTCGTTGGTAAAAGAGTAGCCGAAGAGTTGACGGTGGCTAGCAATGACAAGCTGACTTTCCTCTCGTCTTACACTGCTAAATTTGTGACGGCTAGCGGAGATAGCCCTTGTGTAGCTTTGCGCGAAATTCATAACAAACCAAACCAATCATGATAATCTAATCGGAACTAGGACCGCGCGGTACAAATGCCGACTAACTTTTATGCTTCTGTAATAGTGTGGTTTGGTTTTAATTTATAATTATTCAACGTACATTAAGGAACACTGGAAAATCTTTAGACAGGCATTTATCCTTATCATTTTGTTTGTTTGTTTTTAATTTTGCGGAAGACTACACGAGAGTTACCTATGTTATAGCTGTCCCCAACTAAGCAGTGATAGAAAAGAGAGAAAGCAATTATGCAGAAAACCCACCACCAACTCTTGAACCACTGTTTTACAAACGTATAGCGGGATTGACTGTCGCATTATAACACCCTCATCGCTGAAAGGGCGAGCATGTTTGGTGAAGGTGATTCGAACTTGAGATCCAAAAATTGTGAGTTGACCGCTCTATCCACCAGGTCATGTCAGGTTCTCTTATCAGTCAGCTAGAGAGAGAGACAAACCCTAGCACAAACATCCTACAATTGTTTCGTGGTACTAAGATACACGAGAAGTGTTGAAAATAATTTAATATGTTGAAGTTCAATGTGAGGCTGGATAGTTAGCTGGTACATTTCCTTATAACGTAACGCACACTCGCACATACATAAGTAGATTGAATAGAAACGGCTTGCTTGTTTTATGTATTATTTTAATCTATAACATGAATACTTGTCCACAGTGGAAGATGTCACCAGAAGAAGATGTGACATGATAAGTTAGGTTTTAACAGGACATATCACAACTTACCGTGTTGAATAGTAAACGTGAGGCAATAAAAACATTATTTGTTTTTAAGATTCAACAAACGTTATTGTGTGGGTTTCTAAAGAGCAGTACAAATAGTTTCGAATATGGAATTACAGAGGGATTTGGTATTTACCACCTGACAGGTTTCTCCAGAATACTCCTCCAGTTCTTTATCATTCACAGTTTGGACTCTAAGCACGGCTAAAGCCAAGATTTTGTGCTTGCGTCTTCGACAAGATATTATGGTTTCTTTTGTTTTTTTTCAGCAGTCACGTGACACTTTTGCATAACATGGATAGAGATAGTCGTATCCAACTCGCTTTAGGTGAAGAGCTCAGTCGATCGGCAAGAGGGCAACTTGACTTATTTGTACTTTATAAGCGTATGCAATAATGTTTTCCTCTCTCTCTGCTATTCACCAGTTTCCCCCCAGAGACAGCCACACACTCGATTTTGGTCTTCATTGTTGATAGACTCAGATGAGCGATATCTCTAAAAGACTTGGAAATGGTTTTTAACAGCAAAATTGATGCAAAACGTGCGCTTATAAGCATAAAGGTCGGAGAGAACCTTGCACTTATTCATTGTCTAGCAAACAAAACATGACATGATTACGTTTCTACATTTATGAAAGTGAAAGAATTACTTCACACTTCATAGGATCAGTATATTCTGCAAATAAATGAAAAGTTCTCCAAATATGTTATATGAGAGTCTTAGCGAAGCATCCGATGAGTGCACATGAGTAGTTAATATTAAGATGAACAGGGTGGAAGAAATGTCTTTAAGGTTTATAAAATATTATTTGATTTCTGATATCTCAAGTGTATTGTAGTAATTATTCATTTGGTAACTCGAAAATATAAGAAAGATTTAATACATTTATAAATACTTGAAGACAACGCCTGTTTGATATTGGCCTGGCATGGCCAAGCGTGTTAAGGCGTTGGACTCATAATCCGAAGGTTGCGGGTTCGAATCCCGGTTACACCACACGTGCTCGTCCTTTCAGCCGTGGGGCGTTAGAATGTTACGGTCAATCCCACTATTCGTTGGTAAAAGAGTATCACAAGCGTTGGCGGTGGGTGATGATGACTAGCTGCCATCCGGCTAGTCTTACACTGCAAAATTAGGGACGGCTAGCGCAAATAGCCCTTAAGTAGTTTTGCGCGAAATTCAAAACAAACAAACAAACAAACTGTCTGACATTACGGCAATTTTTTACCACGCGTAAGTGTCACTTAAGTACTTATAAACGAATCGTAAACATTGATAAATAAATAAAAATATTTAATTTTCCCGGGGTCTTAGTTTATGTACTGTACATATGTACATAAATGTTTTACTAACCATGAAAGGCCTAAATGTAAGGTTAACGTTAAACGTTCTTCGTTTTACTGTATTAAACACTAAAACATACTGAATCAATAATAATTATATAAAATGCTTAAGTGATAAAATAACTAGAGGGCGCAAATAACACGTGATATTTCAAGCCTTACAGAAAAACGTGGTTTTCATGCACTTCTTCAAACTTAATAAACGATGTTAGGCGCTCAAACATGTTTATTAAACATGCCAACTTCTGAAATGTCAAACAAAAATGAAAATTCATCATCCATTAATTTTTATTACCAAAATTGTTCACGTTAGTGAAGGTTCCTTAAAGTGTAATCTCACACTGTTCTTTGTTCTTTAGATAACTAAGTTCAATTTTTATTAAAATCCTGATATTTACAAATTAAAAATGCAGAGAATGGATTTGAAAATGATTCTTATAATATTGCATATTTCAACTTAAAATTTATTCGAATAAAAAAAACAAACTATGAAACCTACGTATTATCCAAAAACGGTTTTGAAATTTGACTCGAGGGTGAGTTACAGACATGAGGTTCGGTTGAGATATTAGTTTTCATAAAGACATTTATCAGTTTAGACAAACATGTAATCGGAACATAAGACAGTTTTTTTCAGTTTGGAGAAGCATGTCATCGAAACGTAAGACACTTTATCAGTTTAGACAAAATTGTCATCAAAACTTCAGACGCTTTTTCAGTTTAGACAAGCATGTCATCGAAACGTAAGACATTTTATCAGTTTAGACAAAATTGTCATCAAAACGTAAGACGCTTTTTCAGTTTAGACAAGCATGTCATCGAAACGTAAGATACTTTTTGTAGTTTAGACGAACTGATCATCGAAACTTAAGACACTTTTTTTCTTTTAAGTTTAGACGAACATGTAATCAAGACGTAAGTTATTTTATTAGTTTAAACAAACATGTAAAGAAGCTTGTTTGTTTGTTCTTGTCTATAAACATAACAACTGCCTCGACTACGAATTCAAAATTAATAAAAATGTTTGTCATGGAGAATACGGACTGGTTATATTACGTTCATATATATATGATACAGTCATGAAATGAGTTACCACTATAATTCGGATGGTATTATTAACCAACTTATTTTGTGACGTATTGTGTTCAAGTTTTTATTCACAAAAGAGTAATATTTATTTTAATAAAAAAAATATCCGTTACCAGATAATAAAGAGTGAACTTTATAACTGAACACACTGCAGCTTCTCCATATAAATACAAAATAAAAATGTTTGTTTCAGAATTTCTACAGATAAAATTAAGAAAACTGTCATTTTATTTTATTACAAATCATCTCGAAGTTTCTATAAATAATAGCAAGAAAACCTTTCTTTACAATCGGCCATTTCGGTATTTCTGCACATTGGTGTTTAGTAGAACATACTTAGTTTCTCATTGTCTTGTATTCATTTACCACAAATTACTTTAAAATATTATATTCTTTTTGTTTACCTCACATTACTGCAAAACGTCCTCTTCTATTTGTTTCCAACATATTGCTGTAAAAACGTTCTATTCTATTTATTTACCACATATTGCTATAAAACGTTCTATTCCATTTGTTTACCACATATTGCTATAAAACGTTCTATTCTATTTGTTTACCACATATTGCTATAAAACGTACTATTCTATTTGTTTACCACATATTGCTATAAAACGTACTATTCTATTTGTTCACCACATATTGCTATAAAACGTTCTATTCTATTTGTTTACCACATATTGCTATAAAACGTTCTATTCTATTTGTTTACCACATATTGCTATAAAACGTTTTATTCTATTTGTTTACCACATATTGCTATATAAGGCGTTCTATTCTGTTTGTTTACCACATATTGCTATAAGGCGTTCTATTCTGTTTGTTTACCACATATTGCTATAAAACGTTCTATTCTGTTTGTTTACCACATATTGCTATAAAACGTTCTATTCTGTTTGTTTACCACATATTGCTATAAAACGTTCTATTTGTTTGTTTACCACATATTGCTATAAAACGTTCTATTCTGTTTGTTTTACCACATATTGCTATAAAACGTTCTATTCTATTTGTTTACCACATATTGCTATAAAACGTTCTATTCTATTTGTTTACCACATATTGCTATAAAACGTTCTATTCTATTTGTTTACCACATATTGCTATAAAACGTTCTATTCTATTTGTTTACCACATATTGCTATAAGGCGTTCTGTTCTGTTTGTTTTTGCTATAAAGGCGTTCTATTTGTTTGTTTACCACATATTGCTATAAAACGTTCTATTCTATTTGTTTACCACATATTGCTATAAAACGTTCTATTCTGTTTGTTTACCACACATTGCTAAAGACGTGTTCACATGTTGCATAAAACGTTCTATTCTGTTTGTTTGTCATTGCTCCTAGGCGTTCTATTCTATTTGTTCACATATTGCTATAAACGTTCTATTCTGTTTGTTTACCACATATTGCTATAAAACGTTCTATTATTCTAAACGTTCTATTCTATTTGTTTACCACATATTGCTATAAAAGGTTCTATTCTATTTGTTTACCACATATTGCTATAAAACGTTCTATTCTATTTGTTTACCACATATTGCTATAAAACGTTCTATTCTATTTGTTTACCACATATTGCTATAAAAGGTTCTATTCTGTTTGTTTACCACATATGTTTATAAAACGTTCTATTCTGTTTGTTTTACCACATATTGCTATAAAACGTTCTATTCTATTTATTTACCACATATTGCTATAAAACGTACTATTTTATTTGGTTACCACATATTATTGTAAAATATTCTGTTCTATTTGTTTACCACACATTACTGTAAAACATTATATTCCCTTTTTTACTACACATTACTGTAAAACATTCCATTTGTTTACCACACATTACTGTAAAAACATTATATTCCCTTTTTTACTACACATTACTGTAAAACATTCCATTTGTTTACCTCACATTACTCCAAAACGTTCTCTTCTATTTGTTTACAACATATTCCTGTAAAAACATTCTGTTCTATTTGTTTACCACATATTGCTGTTAAATGATCAAATCTTCCTCATTTCGTTTTCTAAAGTTGATAATATCCGCTGTTTTCCGGAAAAATATAAATCGATAAATATTTCTATCTTAGTGTTAGGCACACAACGGTATCTGTCGAAAACATAAACATAAGAATGTGAAATGATAAATCGCATGGTGATCAAAAACTAGAAACACTTAGTTCTTGCGCGTGGAAGTTGCGCTACTATTTTAATTTTCGTATTGTAAAAATGTTATAAGTGTTTTGACAACTATAACACAAAATATCGAACAATGAATAACTCCTTGGGATATTATTTAAATGAGATATAATCAATAGTTATGAGGCCTAATGTTTGATCCGCTGCCTTACAAGCTTGCCAATATAATAATTTCTAATGTTTCTTTTTGAGAAATAAGCAACATCAGATTCTAAACGAGTAATCCTATCACCTGATCAACGTAAATCTACTGGTTACAAAATTGTGTTCTTCTTTAGAGAAACAAAACAAATCAATAACTTCAAGAATCTCCTGTAATGCTCTGGTTTAATATCTTTATAAAGTTCCTGTCACAAAACTAAGCTGCGGTGGACGTTGGAAATGAAGAAAAGATCTTCAGTCCTACATACACATCGTTTTTGTTTTAAGAAGCTGAAAAACAAACAAACTAGAAGCACCTAAGATGGTAACTTGGGTAAAGATACACTTTAGTTTAGAAATAAATATGCCATCGAAACGTTTCTTTGATTGTTTTTGTAAATTTCGTACAAAGCTACACGAGGGCTATCTGCGCTAGCCGTCCCTAATTTAGCAGTGTAAGAGTAGAGGGAAGGCAGCTAGTCATTATCACACACCGTCAATTCTTGGGTTACTCTTTTATCAACGAATAGTGGGATTGATTGATACATTATAACATCCCAACGGCTGAAAAGGCGAGCATGTTTCGTGCGACGGGGATTTGAACCTGCAGCCCTCAGATTACGAGTCGAACGCCTAAACCCACCTGGGCGTGTGGGGCACCATCGAAACGTAAGACACTTTTTCAATTTAGACAAACATGTCGAAACGTAAGACACTTTTTCAATTTATACAAACATGTCTTCAGAATGTGTAACACCTTTTTAGTTTAAACAAACATGTTATCAAAAGGCAAAATACTTTATTAGTTTAGACAAGCATGTCTGTTTGTTTTGAATTTCGCGCAACGCTACGTGAGGGCTATCTGCGCTAGCCGTCCGTAATCTAGCAGTATAAGACTAGATGGAATGTTGCAAAACATCCACTTCCAGCTCTTGGGTTCCTTTTTTAACAACGAACAATGGAATTTATCGTAATATTATAACGCCTCTACGGCTGAAAGGACGATCGTGTTTGGTGTAACAGGGATTCGAACCCGTGAACCTCAGATTGCATGTCTAGTTCCCTTCCCACCCGGCCATGCCGACCGACAAGCATGCCATCGAAACGTAAGGCCTCCCAGTGGTACAGTGGTATGTCTTTTGATTTAAACTCTAGAATCAGGGTTTCGATAGCCATGGTGGAAAGATCACGGATAGCCCATTGTGTTGCTTTATGCTTAATTCCAAACACACAAACGAAAGATCGAAACTTAATATACATTTTTAATTTAGATGAATATTTGGAAACGTAAGATACTTCTTCGTTCACACATAGGCCCATCATTGTCAGGTAGTTAAGGCGCTCGACTCGTAATAACAGGGTCGTGGGTTTGAATCCTCGTCACACCAAACATGCTCGCCCTTTTGGCCGAGGGGACGTTATAATGTCACGGTCAATTCCACTATTCTTTGAGAGCTAGCGCAGATAGCCCTCGTGTTGCTTTGCGCGAAATCCAAAAACAAACAAATAAATAAAAGTTCACAAATAAATGAAGATCAAATGTCATGGTTTAACGGAACCGATTTACAGAAACGCTGTTGTTGAAAACGTCCTTTTTTCCACTTTCTTTATGATTAAACTGTGAAATATTTTATAGGTTGATGCATTCTGAGTTTAAAGACCTGATGAGGATACTTTTACGAAAATATAGTCGTTTTAGTACCGCAGTTAAAGTGGAAGAAAACACGGAATATTTAATATATGCGCAAGAATGTGTTCTTACCAAATGTATACGGTGTCGAGATTAATATGTGTTACTAAAATGATTTTATAATTGCCTTCTAGTTTACTGAACAGCTGTTAGCTATGCTCTGTGATAGCAAACTTGAATTTAATATAGAAATTTTCAAACGAGAATATATCCTGCCTGTCATGCGCACGCTCAGCTTCTAACGTAGTCTAAATTTCACGAATGTTTGAATTTGGAAAATAATCGATGGGAGAATTCTTATGAAGATGGTCTTTGAAACAGTTACATCATTCGCTTAAAACTGATTGCTTAGGAACTGTTCAAATGTTTGACATTTTCTAGTTTCACAATACTCACTAGAGGGTTAAAACACATACGAAAAACAAAACAAAACATGGAGATGTTGAAAATGTGTTTCGAAATAATTCATAGATCGATCACAAAAGTACTTTTCAAATTAGCTGTTATGTA